>NC_091187.1:27952036-28084536 GCF_040958095.1 Procambarus clarkii
TACCAAAACCTCCCCTGCAGTTTTCAAAATATTCCAAACTTCCCAAATTCGACGCTTGAGCCATATTTTGAAGCAAAATTCTGGCTCTCAGCACGTATTCGCAGTATGAAATTACGACTTTTTATACCGAAAATATGCCAATTACAGAAAGCGACGATGGATCACATTTTGCCTAAACCTTTGATGCAGTTTTTAAAATATCCCTAACATCCCAAATTCGACGCTTGAGTCATATTTTGGAGCCAAATACTGGCTGTCTGCACGTATACGCAGTTTGAAATTACGACTTTTTATACCAAAAATATGCCAATTACTGAGAGCGGCGATGGGTCACATTTTGCCCAAACCCACCATGCAGTTTTCAAAATATCGCAAACATCCCAAATTCGACGCTTCAGCCATATTTTGGAGCCAAGTTCTGGCTCTCTGCAAGTATTCGCAGTTTGAAATTATGACTTTTTATACCAAAAATATGCCAAATACTGAGAGCGGCGATGGATCACATTTTGCCCAAACCCTCCTTGCAGTTTTCAAAATATCCCAACCATCCCAAATTCAACGCTTGAGCCATATTTTGGAGCCAAATTCTGGCTCTCTGCACGTATTCGCAGTTTGAAATTATGACTTTTTATACCAAAAATAGGCCAATTACTGAGAGCGGCGATGGATCACATTTTGCCCAAACCCTCCTTGCAGTTTTCAAAATATCCCAACTATCCCAAATTCGACGCTTGAGCCATATTTTCGAGCCAAATTCTGGCTCTCTGCACGTATTCGCAGTTTGAAATTACGACTTTTTATATCGAAAATATGTTAATTGCTGAGAGCAGCGATGGGTCACATTTTGCCCAAGCTCCCCCAGCAACTTTCTAAATATTCCAAACATCCCAAATTCGATGCTTGAGCCATATTTTGGAGCCAAATTCTGGCTCTCTGCACGTATTCGCAGTATGAAATTACTACTTTTTATACCGAAAATATGCCAATAACTGAAAGCTACCATGGATCACATTTTTCCTAAACCCTACCTGCAGTTTTCAAAATATCCCTATCATCCCAAATTCGACGCTTGAGTCATATTTTGGAGCCAAATTCTGGCTATCTGCACGTATTCGCAGTAAGAAATTACGACTTTTTATACCGAAGATATGCCAATTACTGGGAGCGGTGATGGGTCACATTTTGCCCAAACCCTCCATGCAGTTTTCAAAATATCGCAAACAACCAAAATTCGACGCTTCAGCCATATTTTGGAGCCAAGTACTGGCTCTCTGCACGTATTTGCAGTTTGAAATTACGACTTTTTATACCAAAAACATACCTATTACATAAAGCGGCGATGGATCACATTTTGCCCAAACCCTCCTTGCAGTTTTCAAAATATCCCAAACATCCCAAATTCGACGCTTGAGCCATATTTTGGAGCCAAATTCTGGCTCTCTGCACGTATTCGCAGTTTAAATTTACGAATTTTTATACCGAAAATATGCAAATTTCTGAGAGCAGCGATGGGTCACATTTTGACTAAACCCCTCCTGCAGTTTTCAAAATATTCCAAACACCTCCAATTCGACGCTTGAGCCATATTTTAGAGCCAAATTCTGGCTCTCAGCACGTATTCGCAGTATGAAATTACGACTTTTTATACCGAAAATATGCCAATTACTGAAAGCGGCGATAGATCACATTTCGCCCAAACCCTCCTAGCAGTATACAAAATATCCCAAACATCCCACATTCGAAGCTTGAGCCATATTTTGGAGCCAAATTTTGACTCTCTGCACGTATTCGCAGTTTGAAATTACGAACTTTATACCAAAAATATGCCAATTGCTGAGAGCGGCGATGGGTCACATTTTGCCCAAACCCACCCTGCAGTTTTCAAAATATCCCAAACATCTCAAATTCGACGCTTGAGCCATATTTTGGAGGCAAAATCTGGCTCTCTGCACGTATTCGCAGTTTGAAATTACGACTTTTTATACCGAAAAATGCCAAATACTGAGAGCAGCTAGGGGTCACATTTTGCCCAAACCCCCAGCAGTTTTCAAAATATCCCTAACATCCCAAAATCGACGCTTGAGCCATATTTTGGAGCCAAATTCTGGCTCTCTGCACGTATTCGCAGTTTGAAATTACGAATTTTCATACCGAAAATATGCAAATTTCTAAAAGCAGCGATGGGTCACATGTTGTCTAAAACCCCCTGCAGTTTTCAAAATATTCCAATCGTCCCAAATTCGACGATTGAGCCATATTTTCGACCCAAATTCTGGCTCTCAGCACGGAATTCGCAGCAAGAAATTACGACGACTTTTTATACCGAAAATATGCCAATTACTGAGAGCGGCGATGGGTCACATTTTGCCCAAACCCACCATTCAGTTTTCAAAATATCGCAAACATCCCAAATTCGACGCTTCAGCCATATTTTGGAGCCAAGTTCTGGCTCTCTGCACGTATTCGCAGTTTGAAATTATGACTTTTTATACCAAAAATCTGCCTATTACATAAAGCGGCGATGGATCACATTTCGCCCAAATCCTCCTTGCAGTTTTCAAAATATCCCAACCATCCCAAATTCGACGCTTGAGCCATATTTTGGAGCCAAATTCTGGCTCTCTGCACGTTTTCGCAGTTTGAAATTACGACTTTTTATACCTAAAATATGCAAATTTCTGAGAGCAGCTATGGGGTCACATTTTGCCCAAACTCCCCCAGCAGTTTTCAAAATATTATAAAACATCTCAAATTCGACTCTTGAGCCCTATTTTGGAGCCAAAATCTGACTCTCTGCGCGTATTCGCAGTATGAAATTACGACTTTTTATACCGAAAATATGCCAATTACTGAAAGCGACGATTGATCGCATTTTGCCTAAACCTTTCCTGCAGTTTTTAAAATATCCCTAACATCCCAAATTCGACGCTTGAGCAATATTTTGAAGCCAAATTCTGGCTCTCTGCACGTATTCACAGCAAGAAATTACGACTTTTTATACCGAAAATATGCCAAATACTGAAAGCGACGAAGGATCACATTTTTCCTAAACCCTCCCTGAAGTTTTCAAAATATCCCTAACATCCCAAATTCGACACTTAACTCGTATTTTGGATCGAAATACTGGCTGTCTGCACGTATTCGCAGTTTGAAATTACGACTTTTTATACCGAAAATATGCCAATTACTGAAAGCGACGATGGATCACATTTTGGCCAAACCCACCATGCAGTTTTCAAAATATCGCAAACATCCAAAATTCGACGCTTGAGCCATATTTTGGAGCCAAATTCTGGCTCTCTGCACGTATTCGCAGTTTGAAATTACGACTTTTTATACCGAAAATGTGCCACTTACTGAAAGCGACGATGGATCACATTTTGCCTAAACCTTCCCTACGGTTTTCAAAATATCTATAACATCCCAAATTCGACGCTTGAGCCATATTTTGGAGCCAAATTCTGGCTCTCTGAACCTATTCGCAGTAAGAAATTACGACTTTTTATACCGAAAATATGCCAATTACTGAAAGCGACGATGGATCACATTTTGCCTAAACCCTCCCTGCAGTTTTAAAAATATCCCTCTCATCCCAAATTCGACGCTTGAGTCATATTTTGGAGCCAAATTCTGGCTATCTGCACGTATTCGCAGTAAGAAATTACTACTTTTTATACCGAAGATATGCCAATTACTGGGAGCGGTGATGGGTCACATTTTGCCCAAACCCACAATGCAGCTTTTAAAATATCGCAAACATCCAAAATTCGACGCTCCAGCCATATTTTGGAGCCAAGTTCTGGCTCTCTGCACGTATTTGCAGTTTGAAATTACGACTTTTTATACCAAAAACATGCCTATTACATAAAGCGGCGATGGATCACATTTTGCCCAAACCCTCCTTGCAGTTTTCAAAATATCCCAAACATCCCAAATTCGACGCTTGAGCCATATTTTGGAGCCAAATTCTGGCTCTCTGCACGTATTCGCAGTTTGAATTTACGAATTTTTATACCGAAAATATGCAAATTTCTGAGAACAGCGATGGGTCACATTTGGACTAAACCCCTCCTGCAGTTTTCAAAATATTCTAAACACCCCAAATTCGACGCTTGAGCCATATTTTGGAGCCAAATTCTGGCTCTCAGCACGTATTCGCAGTATGAAATTACGACTTTTTATACCGAAAATATGCCAATTACTGAAAGCGGCGATAGATCACATTTTGCCCAAACCCTCCCGGCAGTATACAAAATATCCCAAACATCCCACATTCGAAGATTGAGCCATATTTTGGAGCCAAATTTTGACTCTCTCCAAGCATTCGCAGTATGAAATTACGAACTTTATACCAAAAATATGCCAATTGCTGAGAGCGGCGATGGGTCACATTTTGCTCAAACCCACCCTGCAGTTTTCTAAATATCCCAAACATCTCAAATTCGACGCTTGAGCCATATTTTGGAGGCAAAATCTGGCTCTCTGCACGTATTCGCAGTTTGAAATTACCACTTTTTATTCCGAAAAAGCCAAATACTGAGAGCAGCTAGGGGTCACATTTTGCTCAATCCCCCTGCAGTTTTCAAAATATCCCAAACATCCCAAATTCGACGCTTGAGGCATATTTTGGAGCCAAATTCTGGCTCTCTGCACGTATTCGCAGTTTGAAATTACGAATTTTCATACCGAAAATATGCAAATTTCTAAAAGCAGCGATGGGTCTCATTTTGTCTAAAACCCCCTGCAGTTTTCAAAATATTCCAATCGTCCCAAATTCGACGATTGAGCCACATTTTCGACCCAAATTCTGGCTCTCAGCACGGAATTCGCAGCATGAAATTACGACTTTTTATACCGAAAACATGCCAATTACTGAGAGCGGCGATGGGTCACATTTTGCCCAAACTCCCCCAGCAGTTTTCAAAATATTATAAAACATCTCAAATTCGACGCTTGAGCCCTATTTTGGAGCCAAAATCTGACTCTCTGCACGTATTTGCAGTTTGAAATTACGACTTTTTATACCAAAAACATGCCTATTACATAAAGCGGCGATGGATCACATTTTGCCCAAACCCTCCTTGCAGTTTTCAAAATATCCCAAACATCTCAAATTCGACGCTTGAGCCATATTTTGGAGCCAAATTCTGGCTCTCTGCACGTATTCGCAGTTTGAATTTACGAATTTTTATACCGAAAATATGCAAATTTCTGAGAACAGCGATGGGTCACATTTGGAATAACCCCTCCTGCAGTTTTCAAAATATTCCAAACACCGCAAATTCGACGCTTGAGCCATATTTTGGAGCCAAATTCTGGCTCTCAGCACGGAATTCGCAGCATGAAATTACGACTTTTTATACCGAAAATATGCCAATTACTGAGAGCGGCGATGGGTCACATTTTGCCCAAACTCCCCCAGCAGTTTTCAAAATATTATAAAACATCACAAATTCGACGCTTGAACCCTATTTTGGAGCCAAAATCTGACTCTGCACGTATTCGCAGTATGAAATTACGACTTTTTATACCGAAAATATGCCAATTACTGAAACCGACGATGGATCACATTTTGCCTAAACCTTTCCTGCAGTTTTTAAAATATCCCTAACATCCCAAACTCGACGCTTGAGCAATATTTTGAAGCCAAATTATGGCTCTCTGCACGTATTCGCAGTAAGAAATTACGACTTTTTATACCGAAAATATGCCAATTACTGAAAGCGACGATGGATCACATTTTGCCTAAACCCTCCCTGCAGTTTTCAAAATATCCCTAACATCCCAAATTCGACGCTTGAGTCATATTTTGGAGCCAAGTTCTGGCTCTCTGCACGTATTCGCAGTTTGAAATTATGACTTTTATACCGAAAATATGCCAATTACTGAAAGCGACGATGGATCACATTTTGCCTAAACCCTCCCTGCAGTTTTCAAAATATCCCTAACATCCCAAATTCGACGCTTGAGTCATATTTTGGAGCCAAGTTCTGGCTCTCTGCACGTATTCGCAGTTTGAAATTATGACTTTTTATACCGAAAATATGCCAATTACTGAAAGCGGCGATAGATCACATTTTACCCAAACCCTCCCGGCAGTATACAAAATATCCCAAACATCCCACATTCGAAGCTTGAGCCATATTTTGGAGCCAAATTTTGACTCTCTGCACGTATTCGCAGTATGAAATTACGAACTTTATACCAAAAATATGCCAATTGCTGAGAGCGGCGATGGGTCACATTTTGCTCAACCCACCCTGCAGTTTTCAAAATATCCCAAACATCTCAAATTCGACGCTTGAGCCATATTTTGGAGGCAAAATCTGGCTCTCTGCACGTATTCGCAGTTTGAAATTACGACTTTTTATTCCGAAAGAGCCAAATACTGAGAGCAGCTAGGGGTCACATTTTGCCCAAACCCCCTGCAGTTTTCAAAATATCCCTAACATCCCAAATTCGACGCTTGAGGCATATTTTGGAGCCAAATTCTGGCTCTCTGCACGTATTTGCAGTTTGATATTACGAATTTTCATACCGAAAATATGCAAATTTCTAAAAGCAGCGATGGGTCTCATTTTGTCTAAAACCCCCTGCAGTTTTCAAAATATTCCAATCGTCCCAAATTCGACGATTGAGCCATATTTTCGACCCAAATTCTGGCTCTCAGCACGGAATTCGCAGCATGAAATTACGACTTTTTATACCGAAAATATGCCAATTACTGAGAGCGGCGATGGGTCACATTTTGCCCAAACTCCCCCAGCAGTTTTCAAAATATTATAAAACATCTCAAATTCGACGCTTGAACCCTATTTTGGAGCCAAAATCTGACTCTCTGCACGTATTCGCAGTATGAAATTACGACTTTTTATACCGAAAATATGCAAATTTCTGAGAGCAGCGATAGGTCACATTTTGACTAAACCCATCCTGCAGTTTTCAAAATATTCCAAACACCCCAAATTCGACGCTTGAGCCATATTTTGGAGCCAAATTCTGGCTCTCAGCACGTATTCGCAGTATGAAGTTACGACTTTTTATACCGAAAATATGCCAATTACTGAAAGCGGCGATAGATCACATTTTGCCCAAACCCTTCCGGCAGTTTACAAAATATCCCAAACATCCCACATTCGAAGCTTGAGCCATATTTTGGAGCCAAATTTTGACTCTCTGCACGTATTCGCAGTTTGAAATTACGAACTTTATACCAAAAATATGCCAATTGCTGAGAGCGGCGATGGGTCACATTTTGCCCAAACCCACCCTGCAGTTTTCAAAATATCCCAAACATCCCAAATTCGAAGCTTGAGCCATATTTTGGAGGCAAAATCTGGCTCTCTGCACGTATTCGCAGTTTGAAATTACGACTTTTTATACCGAAAAATGCCAAATACTGAGAGCAGCGATGGGTCACATTTTATCTAAAGCCCCCTGCAGTTTTCAAAATATTCCAATCGTCCCAAATTCGACGATTGAGCCATATTCTCGACCCAAATTCTGGCTCTCAGCACGGAATTCGCAGTATGAAATTACGACTTTTTATACCGAAAACATGCCAATTACTGAGAGCGGCGATGGGTCACATTTTGCCCAAACTCCCCCAGCAGTTTTCAAAATATTATAAAACATCTCAAATTCGACGCTTGAGCCCTATTTTGGAGCCAAAATCTGACTCTCTGCACGTATTTGCAGTTTGAAATTACGACTTTTTATACCAAAAACATGCCTATTACATAAAGCGGCGATGGATCACATTTTGCCCAAACCCTCCTTGCAGTTTTCAAAATATCCCAAACATCTCAAATTCGACGCTTGAGCCATATTTTGGAGCCAAATTCTGGCTCTCTGCACGTATTCGCAGTTTGAATTTACGAATTTTTATACCGAAAATATGCAAATTTCTGAGAACAGCGATGGGTCACATTTGGAATAACCCCTCCTGCAGTTTTCAAAATATTCCAAACACCGCAAATTCGACGCTTGAGCCATATTTTGGAGCCAAATTCTGGCTCTCAGCACGTATTCGCAGTATGAAATTACGACTTTTTATACCGAAAATATGCCAATTACTGAAAGCGGCGATAGATCACATTTTACCCAAACCCTCCCGGCAGTATACAAAATATCCCAAACATCCCACATTCGAAGCTTGAGCCATATTTTGGAGCCAAATTTTGACTCTCTGCACGTATTCGCAGTATGAAATTACGAACTTTATATCAAAAATATGCCAATTGCTGAGAGCGGCGATGGGTCACATTTTGCTCAACCCACCCTGCAGTTTTCAAAATATCCCAAACATCTCAAATTCGACGCTTGAGCCATATTTTGGAGGCAAAATCTGGCTCTCTGCACGTATTCGCAGTTTGAAATTACGACTTTTTATTCCGAAAAAGCCAAATACTGAGAGCAGCTAGGGGTCACATTTTGCCCAAACCCCCTGCAGTTTTCAAAATATCCCTAACATCCCAAATTCGACGCTTGAGGCATATTTTGGAGCCAAATTCTGGCTCTCTGCACGTATTCGCAGTTTGAAATTACGAATTTTCATACCGAAAATATGCAAATTTCTAAAAGCAGCGATGGGTCTCATTTTGTCTAAAACCCCTGCAGTTTTCAAAATATTCCAATCGTCCCAAATTCGACGATTGAGCCACATTTTCGACCCAAATTCTGGCTCTCAGCACGGAATTCGCAGCATGAAATTACGACTTTTTATACCGAAAATATGCCAATTACTGAGAGCGGCGATGGGTCACATTTTGCCCAAACTCCCCCAGCAGTTTTCAAAATATTATAAAACATCTCAAATTCGACGCTTGAACCCTATTTTGGAGCCAAAATCTGACTCTCTGCACGTATTCGCAGTATGAAATTACGACTTTTTATACCGAAAATATGCCAATTACTGAAACCGACGATGGATCACATTTTGCCTAAACCTTTACTGCAGTTTTTAAAATATCCCTAACATCCCAAACTCGACGCTTGAGCAATATTTTGAAGCCAAATTATGGCTATCTGCACGTATTCGCAGTAAGAAATTACGACTTTTTATACCGAAAATATGCCAATTACTGAAAGCGACGATGGATCACATTTTGCCTAAACCCACCATGCAGTTTTGAAAATATCCTCAACATCCCAAATTCAACGCTTGAGTCATATTTAGAAGCCAAATTATGGCTATCTGCACGTATTCGCAGTAAGAAATTACGACTTTTTATACCGAAAATATGCCAATTACTGAAAGCGACGATGGATCACATTTTGCCTAAACCCACCATGCAGTTTTGAAAATATCCTCAACATCCCAAATTCAACGCTTGAGTCATATTTAGAAGCCAAATACTGGCTCTCTGCACGTATTCGCAGTTTGAAATTACGACTTTTTATACCGATAAATGCCAAATACTGAGAGCAGCTAGTGGTCACATTTTGCCTAAATCCCCTTGCAGTTTTCAAAATATCCCTAACATCCCAAATTCGACGCTTGAGCAATATTTTGGAGCCAAATTCTGGCTCTCTGCACGTATTCGTGCAGAGATTACGAATTACGTGAAAACTGCTGGGGGGGGGGGGGTGGGTTTGGGCAAAATGTGACCCATCGCTGCTCTCATTAATTGGCATATTTTCGGTGTAAGAATCGTAATTTCAAACAGCGACTACGTGCAGAGAGCCAGAATTTGGCTCCAAAATATGACTCAAGCGTTGAATTTGGGATGTTTGGGATATTTTTAAAAATACAGAGAGGGTTTGGGCAATGTGTGATCCATCACCGCTTTCAGTAATTGGCCTATTTTGGGTATAAAAAGTCGTAATTTCAAACTGCGAATACGTGCAGAGAGCCACAATTTGGCTCCAAAATATGGCTCAAGCGTCGAATTTTGGATGTTTGGGATATTTTGAAAACTGCAGTGGGGGATGGGAGGTTTGGGCAAAACGTGATCCATCGCCGCTCTCATTAATTGGAATATTTTCTGAAAAAAAACGTAATTTCAAACTGCGAATACGTGCAGAGAGCCAGGATTTGGCTCCAAAATACGACTCAAGCGTCGAATTTAAGATGTTTGAGATATTTTAAAAAACGGCAGAGAGTGTTTGGGCAAAAGGTGATCCATCGCTGCTTTCAGTATTTGGCCTATTTTGGGTATAAAAAGTCGTAATTTCAAACTGAGAATACGTGCAGAGAGCCACAATTTGGCTCCAAAATATGGCTCAAGCGTCGAATTTGGGATGTTTGGGCTATTTTAAAACTGCAGACGGTGGGGGGGGGGGGCAAAATGTGACCCAACACCGCTCTCAGTAATTGGCATATTTTCGGTATAAAAACTCGTAATTTCAAACTGCGAATTCGTGCAGAGAGCCAGTATTTGGTATAAAATATTGCTCAAGCGTTGAATTTGGGATGTTTGGGATATTTTGAAAACTGTAGGGAGGGTTTGGGCAAAATGTGATCCATCGCAGCTTTCAGTAATTGGCATATTTTCGGTATAAATAGTCGTAATTTCAAATTGCGAATACGTGCAGAGAGCCAGAATTTGGCTCCAAAATATGGCTCAAGGGTCGAATTTGGGATGTTTGGGATATTTTGAAAACTACTGGGGAGGGGGAGTTTGGGCAAAATGTGACCCATCGCCACTCTCAGTAATTGGCATATTTTCGGTATAAAAACTCGTAATTTCAAACTGCGATTACGTGCAGAGAGCCAGTATTTGGTTCCAAATTATGGCTCAAGCGTCGAATTTGGGATGTTTGGGATATTTTGAAAACTGCACGGAGGGTTTGGGCAAAATGTGATCCATCGCAGCTCTCAGTAATTGGCATATTTTCGGTGTGAAAATCGTTATTTCAAACTGCGAATACGTGCAGAGAGCCAGTATTTGGCTCCTAAATATGGTTCAAGCGTTGAATTTGCGATGTTTGGGATATTTTGAAAACTGCAGGGAGGGTTTGCGCAAAATGTGATCTATCGCCTCTTTCAGTAATTGGCATATTTTCAGTATAAAAATTCATAATTTCAAACTGTAAATACGTGCAGAGAGCCAGAAATTGGCTCCAAAATATGGCTCAAAGGTCGAATTTGAGATGTTTGGTATATTTTAAAAATATTAGGGGGGTTGGGCAAAAGGTGACCAATCGCAGCTCTCAGTAATTGGCTTATTTTCGGTATAAAAACTCGTAATTTCAAACTGCGAATTCGTGCAGAGAGCCAGTATTTGGTATAAAATAGAGCTAGAATTTGGCTCCAAAATTTGGCTCAAGCGTCGAATTTGGGATGTTTGGGATATTTTGAAAACTGCAAAGAGGGTTTTGGCAAAATGTGATCAATCGCCGCTTTCAGTAATTGGCATATTTTCGGTAAAAAAAATCGAAATTTCAAACTGCGAATACGTGCAGAGAGCCAGACCTAGGCTCCAAAATATGGCTCAAGGGTCGAATTTGGGATTTTTGGGATATTTTGAAAACTGCAGGGGGGTTTTGGGCAAAATGTGACCCATCGACGCTCTCAGTAATTGGCATTTTTCGGTATAAAATATCGTAATTTCAAACTACTAGCACGTGCAGGGAGCGAGAATTTGGCTCCAAAATATGGCTCAAGCGTCGAAATTGGGATATTTGGGATATTTTGAAAACTGCAGGGAGGGTATGGGCAAAATGTAATCCATTGCCGATCTAAGTAATTGGCATATTTTCGGTGTAAATAGCCGTAATTTCAAACTGCGAATACGTGCAGAGAGCCAAAATTTGGCTCCAAAATATGGGTCAAGGGTCGACTTTGGGATGTTTGGGATATTTTGAAAACTGCAGTGGGGGTTTGGGCAAAATGTGACCCATCGGTGCTCTCAGTAATTGGCATATTTTCCGTATAAAAAGTCGTAATTTCAAACTGCGAACACGGGCAGAGAGCCTGAGTTTGGCTCCAAAATATGGCTCAAGCGTCGAATTAGGGATAATTGGGATATTTTGAAAACTGCAGGGAGGGATTGGGCAAAATTTGATCAATCGCCGGTTTCAGTAATTGACATATTTTCCGTATAAACAGTCGTAATTTCAAACAGCGAATATAGGCAGAGAGCCAGAATTTGGCTCCAAATATGGCTCAAACGTCGAATTTGGAATGTTTGGAATATTTTGAAAACTGCAGGGAGGAGGGGGGGTTTCGGCAAAATGTGACCCATCGCCGCTCTCAGTAATTGGCTTAATTTCGGAAAAAAGGTCGTAATTTCAAACTGTGAATACGTGCAGAGAGCCAGGATTTGGCTACAAAATATGGCTCAAGCGTCGAATTTGGGATGTTTGAGATATTTCAAAAAACGGCAGGGAGTGTTTGGGCAAAATGTTATCCATCGCCGCTTTCAGTATTCGGCATTTTTTCGGTAAAAAAAATCGTAATTTCAAACTGCAAATACGTGCAGATAGCAAGAATTTGTTTTTAAAATATGGCTCAAGGGTCGAATTTTATATGTTTGGGCTATTTTAAAACTGCAGAGGGGGGGGGGGGGCGGGGGGCAAAATGTGACCCATCGCCGCTCTCAGTAATTGGCATATTTTCGGTTTAAAAATTCGTAATTTCTAACTGAGAATACGTGCAGAGAGCCTGAATTTGGCTCCAAAATATATCACAAGGGTCGAATTTGGGATGTTTGGGTATTTTGAAAACTGCAGGGGGGGGGGGGCAAAATGTGACCCATCGCAGCTCTCAGTAATTGGTATATTTTCGGTATAAAAATTCGTAGTTTCAAACTGCATATACGTGCATAGACTCAGAATTTGGCTCCAAAATATGGCCCAAGGGTCGAATTTGGGATATTTGTGATACATTTAAAAACTGCAGGGGGGGGGGGGCAAATTGGGACTCATCGCTGCTCTCAGTAATTGGCATATTTTCGGAACAAAAAGTAGTAATTTCAAACTGCGAATACGTGCAGAGCCAGACCTTGGCTCCAAAATATGGCTCAAGGGTCGAATTTTGGATGTTTGGGATATTTTGAAATCTGCAGGGAGGGTTTGGGCAAAATTTGACCCATCGACGCTCTCAGTAATTGGCATATTTTCGGTATAAAAAGTCGTAATTTCAAACAGCATATACGTAAAGAGAGTCAGAATTTGGCTCCAAAATTTGGCACAAGGGTCGAATTTGGGATGTTTGGGGTATTTTGAAGACTGCAAGGTGGGGGGGGGGCAAAATGTGACCCATCGCTGTTCTCAGTAATTGGCATATTTTCGGTATAAAAATTCGTAGTTTCAAAATGCATATACGTGTAGAGAGTCAGAATTTGGCTCCAAAATATGGCCCAAGGGTCAAATTTGGGATGTTTGGTATATTTTGAAAACTGCTGGGAGAGTTTGGGCAAAATGTGATCTATCGCTGCTTTCAGTAATTGACATATATTCGGTATAAATAGTCGTAATTTTAAACTACTAACACGTGCAGAGAGCGAGAATTTGGCTCCAAAATATGGCTCAAGCGTCGAATTTGGGACGTTTGGGATATTTTGATCCCTTTTTCCTTTATGTGATTTAAACAAAAACTTCAATGTTTTGCAGTTTTTCCACGTTTTTGAGAATTTTCTGTTTATTGTTATTAATTCATTATATATACGATAAAAATTGTGTAAACACAAAATTGATTAGAAATTAACCTTAAATACTTCATTTTCAATCAACTATTTGTTTCTCGTTAAAAGATACTGAGTAAGGTATTGAAAAGGGGAGAAGTTCTGTTTTTATTGCATATCGACGTTTCAGCCAGAATAGAGCGGTTTTACGGGTAAACATCTTCCATCGTTAATATAAACGGAAAATCAGGAACATTTTAGTTAATTCTAAAGAAAACACATTCATTTTTATCATTTGTATAGGAAACAACATTTATATGTCTTTTCTAGGATCTATATAATCCGAAACCTCGCTTTATGATTTGAAGTTAAAATCATCATAATTGGTAATATAGTAACTTTTTTCACATAGTGTGATTTTATGTAAATATATTCGCTTTTACTAAAATTTCGATACTACTGTATGTTTTCTCACGATATGTGATTTGATCTTTAAATCTCAGAATTTCGCATAATATTGCATTTTTATGCAAGTTTTCTTGCGTTTTGTTTTGTACTAAAATCATCAAATTTAGCAATATTTTGACGTTTATCATCCCCTTTTTCCTTTATGTGGTTTAAACAAAATTTCATCGAATTAGGCAATGTTTTGCCGTTTTTCAACGTTTTTTAAAATTTTCTGTTATTGTAATTAATTCAATATATATACGATATAAATTGTGTAAACACATAATTGATTAGAAATCAACCTTAAATACTTCATTTTCAATCAACTATTTGTTTCTCGTTAAAGTACTGAGTAAGGTATTGAAAAGGGGAGAAGTTCTGTTTTTATTGCATATATCGACATTTCAGCCGGAATAGAGCGGTTTTACGGGTACATCTTCCATCGTTATTATAAACGGAATATCAGGAACATTTTAGTTAGTTCTAAAGAAAACACGTTGGTTTTTATCATTTGTATTGGAAACGACATTTTTATATGTCTTTTCCAGGATCTATATAATACGAAACCTTGCTCTATGATATGAAGTTGAAATCATCATATTTGGTAATATAGTGAATTTTCACGTTTTTCACGTAGTGTGATTTTACGTAAATATATTCGTTTTTACCAATTTCTAAATTTGTTTTTACTAAATATTTCGATACTACTTCATGTTTTCTAACGATATGTGATTTGGCCTTCAAATCTCAGAATTTCGCATAATATTGTATTTTAAGCAAGTTTTTTTGCATTTTGTTTCGTACCAAAAATCATCGAATTTAGCAAAATTTTGACGTGTATCGTCCCCTTTTCCTCTATGTGATATAAAAAAATATCGAATTAGGCAATATTTTGCCGTTTTTCCACGTTTTTGTGAATTTTCAGTTTATTGTTATTAATTTATTAAATATACGATAAAAATGATGCAAACACATAATTGATTAGAAATTACCCCTAAATACTTCATTTTCAATCAACTATTTGTTTCTCTTTAAAATACTGTGTAAGATATTGAAAGGGGAGAAGTTCTGTATTTATTGCATATATCTACGTTTCAGCCGGAATAGAGCGGTTTTACGGGTACATCTTCCATTGTTAATATAAACGGAAAATCAGGAACATTTTAGTTAATTCTAAAGAAAACACATTGATTTTTATCATTTGTATAGGAAACAACATTTATATGTCTTTTCTAGGATCAATATAATACGAAACCTCGCTCTATGATTTGAAGTTAAAATCATCATAATTGGTAATATAGTGACTTTTTTCACGTTTTTCACGTAGTGTGATTTTATGTAAATATATTAGTTTTTACCAAAATTTCGAAACTACTTTATATTTTCTCACGATATGTGATTTGGCCTTCAAATCTCAGAATTCCGCATAATATTGCATTTTTATGCAAGTTTTCTTGCATTTTGTTTTGTCCTAAAAATCATCGAATTTAGCAATATATTGACGTTTATCATCCCCTTTTCCTTTATGTGATTTAAACAAAATTTCATCGAATTAGGCAATGTTTTGCCGTTTTTCTACGTTTTTGAGAATTTTCTGTTTATTGTTATTAATTCATTATATATACGATAAAAATTGTG
Source organism: Procambarus clarkii (assembly GCF_040958095.1). Taxonomy (NCBI): domain Eukaryota; kingdom Metazoa; phylum Arthropoda; class Malacostraca; order Decapoda; family Cambaridae; genus Procambarus; species Procambarus clarkii. The sequence goes on from NC_091187.1 coordinate 27,967,690, forward strand.
TAAACACATAATTGATAAGAAATTTACCTTAAATACTTCATTTTCAATAAACTATTTGTTTCTCGTTAAAATACTGAGTAAGGTATTGAAAAGGGGAGAAGTTCTGTTTTTATTGCATATCGACGTTTCAGCCAGAATAGAGCGGTTTTATGGGTAAACATCTTCCATCGTTAATATAAACGGAAAATCAGGAACATTTTAGTTAATTCTAAAGAAAACACATTCATTTTTATCATTTATATAGGAAACTACATTTATATATATCTTTTCTAGGATCTATATAATACGACACCTCGCTTTATGATTTGAAGTTAAAATCATCATAATTGGTAATAAAGTGACTTTTTCACGTAGTGTGATTTTACGTAAATATATTCGCTTCTAGCAAAATTTCGATATTACTGTATGTTTTCTCACGATATGTGATTTGGCCTTTAAATCTCAGAATTTCGCATAATATTGCATTTTTATGCAAGTTTTCTTGCGTTTTGTTTTGTACTAAAATCATCGAATTTAGCAATATTTTGACGTTTATCATCCCCTTTTTCCTTTATGTGATTTAAACAAAATTTCATCGAATTAGGCAATATTTTACCGTTTTTCCACGTTTTTGAGAATTTTCTGTTTATTGTTATTAATTTATTATATATACGATAAAAATTGAGTAAACACATAATTGATTAGAAATTAACCTTAAATACTTCATTTTCAATCAACTATTTATTTCTCCTAAAAATACTGAGTAAGGTATTGAAAAGGGGAGAAGTTCTGTTTTATTGCATATATCGACATTTCAGCCGGAATAGAGCGGTTTTACGGGTACATCTTCCATCGTTATTATAAACGGAATATCAGGAACATTTTAGTTAGTTCTAAAGAAAACACGTTGGTTTTTATCATTTGTATTGGAAACGACATTTTTATATGTCTTTTCTAGGATCTATATAATACGAAACCTCGCTCTATGATATGAAGTTGAAATCATCATATTTGGTAATAAAGTGAATTTTCACGTTTTTCACGTAGTGTGATTTTACGTAAATATATTCGTTTTTACCAATTTCTAAATTTGTTTTTACTAAATATTTCGATACTACTTCATGTTTTCTAACGATATGTGATTTGGCCTTCAAATCTCAGAATTTCGCATAATATTGTATTTTAAGCAAGTTTTTTTGCATTTTGTTTCGTACCAAAAATCATCGAATTTAGCAAAATTTTGACGTTTATCGTCCCCTTTTCCTCTATGTGATATAAATAAAATATCATCGAATTAGGCAATATTTTGCCGTTTTTCCACGTTTTTGTGAATTTTCAGTTTATTGTTATTAATTCATTAAATATACGATAAAAATGATGCAAACACATAATTGATTAGAAATTACCTTAAATACTTCATTTTCAATCAACTATTGTTTCTCTTTAAAATACTGTGTAAGATATTGAAAGGGAGAAGTTCTGTGTTTATTGCATATATCTACGTTTCAGCCGGAATAGAGCGGTTTTACAGGTACATCTTCCATTGTTAATATAAACGGAAAATCAGGAACATTTTAGTTAATTCTAAAGAAAACACATTGATTTTTATCATTTGTATAGGAAACAACATTTATATGTCTTTTCTAGGATCAATATAATACGAAACCTCGCTCTATGATTTGAAGTTAAAATCATCATAATTGGTAATATAGTGACTTTTTTCACGTTTTTCACGTAGTGTGATTTTATGTAAATATATTAGTTTTTACCAAAATTTCGATACTACTTTATATTTTCTCACGATATGTGATTTGGCCTTCAAATCTCAGAATTCCGCATAATATTGCATTTTTTTGCAAGTTTTCTTGCATTTTGTTTGTCCTAAAAATCATCGAATTTAGCAATATATTGACGTTTATCATCCCCTTTTCCTTTATGTGATTTAAACAAAATTTCATCGAATTAGGCAATGTTTTGCGTTTTTCTACGTTTTTGAGAATTTTCTGTTTATTGTTATTAATTCATTATATATACGATAAAAATTGTGTAAACACATAATTGATTAGAAATTTACCTTAAATACTTCATTTTCAATAAACTATTTGTTTCTCGTTAAAATACTGAGTAAGGTATTGAAAAGGGGAGAAGTTCTGTTTTTATTGCATATCGACGTTTCAGCCAGAATAGAGCGGTTTTACGGGTAAACATCTTCCATCGTTAATATAAACGGAAAATCAGGAACATTTTAGTTAATTCTAAAGAAAACACATTCATTTTTATCATTTATATAGGAAACAACATTTATATATATCTTTCTAGGATCTATATAATACGACACCTCGCTTTATGATTTGAAGTTAAAATCATCATAATTGGTAATAAGTGACTTTTTCACGTTTTTCACGTAGTGTGATTTTACGTAAAATATTCGCTTCTAGCAAAATTTCGATATTACTGATGTTTTCTCACGATATGTGATTTGGCCTTTAAATCTCAGAATTTCGCATAATATTGCATTTTTATGCAAGTTTTCTTGCGTTTTGTTTTGTACTAAAATCATCGAATTTAGCAATATTTTGACGTTTATCATCCCCTTTTTCCTTTATGTGATTTAAACAAAATTTCATCGAATTAGGCAATATTTTACCGTTTTTCCACGTTTTTGAGAATTTTCTGTTTATTGTTATTAATTTATTATATATACGATAAAAATTGAGTAAACACATAATTGATTAGAAATTAACCTTAAATACTTCATTTTCAATCAACTATTTATTTCTCGTAAAAATACTGAGTAAGGTATTGAAAGGGGAGAAGTTCTGCTTTTATTGCATATATCGACATTTCAGCCGGAATAGAGCGGTTTTACGGGTACATCTTCCATTGTTATTATAAACGGAATATCAGGAACATTTTAGTTAGTTCTAAAGAAAACACATTGGTTTTTATCATTTGTATTGGAAACAACATTTTTATGTCTTTTCTAGGATCCATATAATACGAAACCTCGCTTTATGATTTGAAGTTAAAATCATCATAATTGTTAATAAAGTGACTTTTTCACGTAGTGTGATTTTACGTAAATATATTCGTTCTACCAAAATTTCGATACTACTGTATGTTTTCTCACGATATGTGATTTGGCCTTTAAATCTCAGAATTTCGCATAATATTGCATTTTTATGCAAGTTTTCTTGCGTTTTGTTTTGTACTAAAATCATCGAATTTAGCAATATTTGACGTTTATCATCCCCTTTTTCCTTTATGTAATTTAAACAAAATTTCATCGAATTAGGCAATATTTTACCGTTTTTCCACGTTTTGAGAATTTTCTGTTTATTGTTATTAATTCATTATATATACGATAAAAATTGTGTAAACACATAATTGATTAGAAATTAACCTTAAATACTTCATTTTCAATCAACTATTTATTTCTCGTTAAAATACTGAGTAAGGTATTGAAAGGGGAGAAGTTCTGTTTTATTGCATATATCGACATTTCAGCCGGAATAGAGCGGTTTTACGGGTACATCTTCCATTCTTTTATAAACGGAAAATCAGGAATTTTAGTTAATTCTAAAGAAAACACATTCATTTTTAACATTTGTATAGGAAACAACATTTGTATATGTCTTTTCTAGGATCTATATAATACGAAACCTCGCTTTATGATTTGTAGTTAAAATCATCATAATTGGTAATAAAGTGACTTTTTCACGTAGTGTGATTTTACGTAAATAAATTTTCTACCAAAATTTCGATACTACTGTATGTTTTCTCACGATATGTGATTTTGCCTTTAAATCTCAGAATTTCGCATAATATTGCATTTTTATGCAAGTTTTCTTGCATTTTGTTTTGTACTAAAATCATCGAATTTAGCAATATTTTGACCCTATCATCCCCTTTTCCTTTATGTGATTAAACAAAATTTTATCGAATTAGGCAATGTTTTGCCGTTTTTCCACGTTTTTGAGAATTTTCTGTTTATTGTTATTAATTCATTATATATACGATAAAAATTGAGCAAACACATAATTGATTAGAAATTAACCTTAAATACTTCATTTTCAATCAACTATTTGTTTCTCGTTAAAATACTGAGTAAGGTATTGAAAAGGGGAGAAGTTGTGTTTTTATTGCATATATCGACATTTTAGCCGGAATAGAGCGGTTTTACGGGTACATCTTCCATTGTTATTATAAACGGAATATCAGGAACATTTTAGTTAGTTCTAAAGAAAACACATTGGTTTTATCATTTGTATTGGAAACAACATTTTATATGTCTTTTCTAGGATCTAATAATACGAAACCTCGCTCTATGATATGAAGTTGAAATCATCATATTTGGTAATATAGTGAATTTTCACGTTTTTCACGTAGTGTGATTTTACGTAAATATATTCGTTTTTACCAATTTCTAAATTTGTTTTTACTAAATATTTCGATACTACTTCATGTTTTCTAACGATATGTGATTAGGCCTTCAAATCTCAGAATTTCGCATATATTGTATTTTAAGCAAGTTTTTTTGCATTTGTTTCGTACCAAAAATCATCGAATTTAGCAAAATTTTGACGTTTATCGTCCCCTTTTCCTCTATGTGATATAAATAAAATATCATCGAATTGGCAATATTTTGCCGTTTTTCCACGTTTTTGTGAATTTTCAGTTTATTATTATTAATTTATTAAATATACAATAAAAATGATGCAAACACATAATTGATTAGAAATTACCTTAAATACTTCATTTATCAACTATTTGTTTCTCTTTAAAATACTGAGCAAGATATTGAAAGGGGAGAAGTTCTGTGTTTATTGCATATATCTACGTTTCAGCCGGAATAGAGGTTTTACGGGTACATCTTCCATTGTTAATATAAACGGAAAATCAGGAACATTTTAGTTAATTCTAAAGAAAACACATTGATTTTATCATTTGTATAGGAAACAACATTTATATGTCTTTTCTAGGATCTATATAATACGAAACCTCGCTTTATGATTTGAAGTTAAAATCATCATAATTGGTAATATAGTGACTTTTTTCACGTAGTGTGATTTTACGTAAATATATTCGTTTTTACCAAAATTTCGATTACTTTATATTTTCTCACGATATGTGATTTGGCCTTCAAATCTCAGAATTTCGCATAATATTGCATTTTTATGCAAGTTTTCTTGCATTTTGTTTTGTACTAAAAATCATCGAATTTAGCAATATATTGACGTTTATCATCCCTTTTCCTTTATGTGATTTAAACAAAATTTCATCGAATTAGGCAATGTTTTGCCGTTTTTCACGTTTTTGAGAATTTCTGTTTATTGTTATTAATTCATTATATATACGATAAAAATTATGTAAACACATAATTGATTAGAAATTTACCTTAAATACTTCATTTTCAATCAACTATTTGTTTCTCGTTAAAATACTGAGTAAGGTATTGAAAAGGGGAGAAGTTCTGTTTTTATTGTGTATATCGACATTTCAGCCGGAATAGAGCGGTTTTACGGGTACATCTTCCATTGTTATTATAAACGGAATATCAGGAACATTTTAGTTAGTTCTAAAGAAAACACATTGGTTTTTATCATTTGTATTGGAAACAACATTTTTATATGTCTTTTCTAGGATCTATATAAAACGAAACCTCGCTCTATGATATAAAGTTGAAATCATCATATTTGGTAATATAGTGACTTTTCACGTTTTTCACGTAGTGTGATTTTACGTAAATATATTCGTTTTTACCAATTTCTAAATTTCTTTTTACTAAATATTTCGATATACTTCATGTTTTCTCACGATATGTGATTTGGCCTTCAAATCTCAGAATTTCGCATAATATTGTATTTTAAGCAAGTTTTTTGCATTTTGTTTCGTACCAAAAATCATCGAATTTAGCAAATTTGACGTTTATAGTCCCCTTTTCCTATATGTGATATAAATAAAATATCATCGAATTAGGCAATATTTTGCCGTTTTTCCACGTTTTTGTGAATTTTCAGTTTATTGTTATTAATTTATTAAATATACGATAAAAATGATGCAAACACATAATTGATTAGAAATAACCTTAAATACTTCATTTTCAATCAACTATTTGTTTCTCTTTAAAATACTAGTAAGATATTGAAAGGGGAGAAGTTCTGTGTTTATTGCATATATCTACGTTTCAGCCGGTGTAGAGCAGTTTTACGGTACATCTTCCATTGTTAATATAAACGGAAAATCAGGAACATTTTAGTTAATTCTAAAGAAAACACATTGATTTTTATCATTTGTATAGGAAACAACATTTATATGTCTTTTCTAGGATCTATATAATACGAAACCTCGCTTTATGATTTGAAGAAAAATCTCATAATTGGTAATATAGTGACTTTTTTCACGTTTTACGTAGTGTGATTTTACGTAAATATATTCGTTTTTACCAAAATTTCGATACTACTTATTTTCTCACGATATGTGATTTGGCCTTCAAATCTCAGAATTTCGCATAATATTGCATTTTTATGCAAGTTTTCTTGCATTTTGTTTTGTACTAAAAATCATCGAATTAGCAAAATTTTGACGTTTATCATCCCCTTTTCCTTATGTGATATAAAAAAATATCATCGAATTAGGCAATATTTTGCCGTTTTTCCACGTTTTTGTGAATTTTCAGTTTATTGTTATTAACTCATTAATATACGATAAAAATGATGCAAACACATAATTGATTAGAAATTAACATTAAATACTTCATTTTCAATCAACTATTTGTTTCTGTTAAAATACTAGTAAGATATTGAAAGGGGAGAAGTTCTGTGTTTATTGCATATATCTACGTTTCAGCCGGTATAGAGCGTTTTACGAGTACATCTTCCATTGTTAATATAAACGGAAAATCAGGAACATTTTAGTTAATTCTAAAGAAAACACATTGATTTTTATCATTTGTATAGGAAACAACATTTATATGTCTTTTCTAGGATCTATATAATACGAAACCTCGCTTTATGATTTGAAGTTAAAATCATCATAATTGGTAATATAGTGACTTTTTCACGTTTTTACGTAGTGTGATTTTACGTAAATATATTCATTTTTACCAAAATTTCGATACTACTTTATAATTTCTCACGATATGTGATTTGGCCTTCAAATCTCAGAATTTCGCATAATATTGCATTTTTATGCAAGTTTTCTTGCATTTTGTTTTGTACTAAAAATCATCGAATTTAGCAATATATTGACGTTTATCATCCCCTTTTCCTTTTGTGATTAAACAAAATTTCATCGAATTAGGCAATGTTTTGCCGTTTTTCCACGTTTTTGAGAATTTTCTGTTTATTGTTATTAATTCATTATATATACGATAAAAATTGTGTAAACACATAATTGATTAGAAATTAACCTTAAATACTTCATTTTCAATCAACTATTTGTTTCTCGTTAAAATACTGAGTAAGGTATTGAAAAGGGGAGAAGTTCTGTTTTATTGCATATATCGACGTTTCAGCCGGAATTGATCGGTTTTACAGGTACATCTTCCATCGTTAATATAAACGGAAAATCAGGAACATTTTAGTTAATTCTAAAGAAAACACATTCATTTTTATCATTTGTATAGGAAACAACATTTATATATGTCTTTTCTAGGATCTATATAATACGAAACCTCGCTTTATGATTTGAAGCTAAAATCATCATAATTGGTAATAAAGTGACTTTTCACGTTTTTCACGTAGTGTGATTTTACGTAAATATATTCGCTTCTACCAAAATTTCGATACTACTGTATGTTTTCTCACGATATGTGATTTGGCCTTTAAATCTCAGAATTTGCATAATATTGCATTTTTATGCAAGTTTTCTTGCGTTTTGTTTTGTACTAAAATCATCGAATTTAGCAATATTTTGACGTTTATCATCCCCTTTTCCTTTATGTGATTTAAACAAAATTTCATCGAATTAGGCAATATTTTACCGTTTTTCCACGTTTTTGAGAATTTCTGTTTATTGTTATTAATTCATTATATATACGATAAAAATTGTGTAAGCACATAATTGATTAGAAATTAACCTTAAATACTTCATTTTCAATCAACTATTTGTTTCTCGTTAAAATACTGAGTAAGGTATTGAAAAGGGGAGAAGTTCTGTTTTATTGCATATATCGACATTTCAGCCGGAATAGAGCGTTTTACGGGTACATCTTCCATTGTTATTATAAACGGAATATCAGGAACATTTTAGTTAGTTCTAAAGAAAACACATTGGTTTTTATATTTGTATTGAAACAACATTTTTATATGTCTTTTCTAGGATCTTATAATACCTATCCTCCTCTATGATATAAAGTTGAAATCATCATATTTGGTAATATAGTGACTTTTCACGTTTTTCACGTAGTGTGATTTTCGTAAATATATTCGTTTTTACCATTTCGAAATTTCTTTTTACTAAATATTTCGATACTACTTCATGTTTTCTCACGATATGTGATTTGGCCTTCAAATCTCAGAATTTCGCATAATATTGTATTTTAAGCAAGTTTTTTTGCATTTTGTTTCGTACCAAAAATCATCGAATTTAGCAAAATTTGACGTTTATAGTCCCCTTTTCCTCTATGTGATAAATAAAAAATCATCGAATTAGGCAATATTTTGCCGTTTTTCCACGTTTTTGTGAATTTTCAGTTTATTGTTATTAATTCATTAAAATATGATAAAATTGATGCATACACATAATTGATTAGAAATTACCTTAAATACTTCATTTTAAATGAACTATTTGTTTCTTGTTAAAATACCTAGTAAGATATTGAAAGGGGAGAAGTTCTGTGTTTATTGCATATATCTACGTTTCAGCCGGTATAGAGCGGTTTTACGAGTACATCTTCCATTGTTAATATAAACGGAAAATCAGGAACATTTTAGTTAATTCTAAAGAAAACACATTGATTTTTATCATTTGTATATTAAACAACATTTATATGTCTTTTCTAGGATCTATATAATACGAAACCTCGCTTTATGATTTGAAGTTAAAAATCATCATAATTGGTAATATAGTGACTTTTTTCACGTTTTATACGTAGTGTGATTTTACGTAAATATATTCATTTTTACCAAAATTTCGATACTACTGTATGTTTTCTCACGATATGTGATTTTGCCTTTAAATCTCAGAATTTCGCATAATATTGCATTTTTATGCAAGTTTTCTTGCATTTTGTTTTGTACTAAAATCATCGAATTTAGCAATATTTTGACTATCATCCCCTTTTCCTTTATGTGATTTAAACAAAATTTATCGAATTAGGCAATGTTTTGCCGTTTTTCCACGTTTTTGAGAATTTTCTGTTTATTGTTATTAATTCATTATATACGATAAAAATTGAGCAAACACATAATTGATTAGAAATTAACCTTAAATACTTCATTTTCAATCAACTATTTGTTTCTCGTTAAAATACTGAGTAAGGTATTGAAAAGGGGAGAAGTTCTGTTTTTATTGCATATATCGACATTTCAGCCGGAATAGAGCGGTTTTACGGGTACATCTTCCATTGTTATTATAAACGGAATATCAGGAACATTTTAGTTAGTTCTAAAGAAAACACATTGGTTTTTATCATTTGTATTGGAAACAACATTTTTATATGTCTTTTCTAGGATCTTTATAATATGTAACCTCGCTCTATAATATGAAGTTGAAATCATCATATTTGGTAATATAGTGACTTTTCACGTTTTTCACGTAGTGTGATTTTCGTAAATATATTCGTTTTTACCAATTTCTAAAATTCGTTTTACTAAATATTTCGATATTACATCATGTTTTCTCACGATATGTGATTTGGCCTTCAAATCTCAGAATTTCGCATAATATTGTATTTTAAGCAAGTTTTTTTCATTTTGTTTCGTACCAAAAATCATCGAATTTAGCAAATTTTGACGTTTATAGTCCCCTTTTCCTCTATGTGATATAAATAAAATATCATCGAATTAGGCAATATTTTGCCGTTTTTCCACGTTTTTGTGAATTTTCAGTTTATTATTAGTAATTTATTAAATATACAATAAAAATGATGCAAACACATAATTGATTAGAAATTAACCTTAAATACTTCATTTTCAATCAACTATTTGTTTCTCTTTAAAATACCTAGTAAGATATTGAAAGGGAGAAGTTCTGTGTTTATTGCATATATCTACGTTTCAGCCGGAATAGAGCGGTTTTACGAGTACATCTTCCATTGTTAATATAAACGGAAAATCAGGAACATTTTAGTTAATTCTAAAGAAAACACATTGATTTTTATCATTTGTATAGGAAACAACATTTATATGTCTTTTCTAGGATCAATATAATAGGAAACCTCGCTTTATGATTTGAAGTTAAAAATCATCATAATTGGTAATATAGTGACTTTTTTCACGTTTTAGACGTAGTGTGATTTTACGTAAATATATTCGTTTTTACCAAAATTTCATTACTACTTTATAATTTCTCACGATATGTGATTTGGCCTTCAAATCTCAGAATTTCGCATAATATTGCATTTTTATGCAAGTTTTCTTGCATTTTGTTTTGTACTAAAAACCATCGAATTTAGCAATATATTGACGTTTATCATCCCCTTTTCCTTTTGTGATTTAAACAAAATTTCAAGGAATTAGGCAATGTTTTGCCGTTTTTCCACGTTTTTGAGAATTTTCTGTTTATTGTTATTAATTCATTATATATACGATAAAAATTGTGTAAACACATAATTGATTAGAAATTAACCTTAAATACTTCATTTTCAATCAACTATTTGTTTCTCGTTAAAATACTGAGTAAGGTATTGAAAAGGGGAGAAGTTCTGTTTTATTGCATATATCGACGTTTCAGCCGAAATAGAGCGGTTTTACATTACATCTTCCATCGTTATTATAAACAGAATATCAGGAACATTTTAGTTATTCTAAAGAAAACACATTGGTTTTATCATTTATATTGGAAACAACATTTTTACATGTCTTTTCTTGGATCTATATAATACGAAACATCGCTCTATGATTTGAAGTTAAAATCATCATATTTGGTAATATAGTGACTTTTCACATTTTTCACGTAGTATGATTTTACGTAAAAATATTCGTGTTTACCAATTTCTAAATTTCTTTTTACTAAATATTTCGATACTACTTCATGTTTTCTCACGATATGTGATTTGGCCTTCAAATCTCAGAATTTCGAATAATATTGTATATAAGCAAGTTTTTTGCATTTTGTTTCGTACTAAAAATAATTGTATTTAGCAAACTTTTGACGTTTATGATCATTTTTCCTCTGTGTTATATAAACGAAATATCATCGAATTAGGCAATTTTGCCGTTTTTCCACGTTTTTGTGAATTTGCAGTTTATTGCTATTAATTTATTATATGTACGATAAAAATGATGCAAAAACATAATTGATTAGAAATAAACCTTAAATACTTCATTTTCAATCAACTATTTTTCTTGTTAAAATACTGAGTAAGATATTGAAAAGGGGAGAAGTTCGGTTTTTATTGCATATATCGACGATTCAGCCGGATTAGAGCGGTTTTACGTGTACATCTTCCAGGTAATATAAATGGAAAACATGAACATTTTAGTTATTTCTAATGAAAACACATTGGTTTTTATCATTTGTATTGGAAACAACATTTTTATATGTTTTTCTAGGATCTAAATATTACGACACCTCGGTTTATGATTTGAAGAAAAAATCCTCAAATTTGGTAATATAGGATTTTTTGCGTTTTTCACGTAGTGTGACTTTACGTAAATATATTCGTTTTTACCAATATTTCGATACTACTTCATGTTTTCTCACGATATGTGATTTGCCTTCAAATCTCATAATTTCGCATAATATTGCATTTTAGCAAGTTTTCTTGCATTTTCTTTTGTGCTAAAAATCATCGAATTAGCAATATTTTGACGTGTATCATCCCCTTTTCCTTTATGTGATGTAAACAAAATATCATAGAATTAGGGAATATTTTGCCGTTTTTCCACGTTTTTGTGAATTTTCAGTTTATAGTCATTAATTCATTACATATAAGATAAAATTGTGCAAACACATAATTGATTAGAAATTAACCTTAAATACTTCATTTTCAATCAACTATTTGTTTCTCGTTAAAATACTGAGTAAGGTATTGAAAAGGGGAGAAGTTCTGTTTTTATTGCATATATCGACGTTTCAGCCGGATAGAGCGGTTTTACAGGTCCATCTTCCATCGTTAATATCAACGGAAAATCAGGAACATTTTAGTTTATTCTAAAGAAAACACATTGATTTTTATCATTTGTATTGGAACAACATTTATATCTAGAACAACATCTAGGATATAAATAATACAAAACCTCGCTTATGATTTGAAGTTAAAATCATCATATTTGGTAATATAGTGACTTTTTCACGTTTTTCACGTAGTGTGATTTTACGTAAATATATTCGTTTTTACCAATTTCTAAATTTCTTTTTACTAAATATTTCGATACTACTTCATGTTTTCTAACGATATGTGATTTGGCCTTCAAATCTCAGAATTTCGCATAATTGTATTTTAAGCAAGTTTTTGCATTTTGTTTCGTACCAAAAATCATCGAATTTAGCAAAATTTTGACGTTTATAGTCCCCTTTTCCTCTATGTGATATAAATAAAATATCATCGAATTAGGCAATATTTTGCCGTTTTTCCACGTTTTTGTGAATTTTCAGTTTATTGTTATTAATTTATTAAATATACGATAAAAATGATGCAAACACATAATTGATTAGAAATTACCCTTAAATACTTCATTTTCAATCAACTATTTGTTTCTCTTTAAAATACTGTGTAAGATATTGAAAGGGGAGAAGTTCTGTGTTTATTGCATATATCTACGTTTCAGCCGGAATAGAGTGGTTTTACGGTACATCTTCCATTGTTAATATAAACGGAAAATCAGGAACATTTTAGTTAATTCTAAAGAAAACACATTGATTTTTATCATTTGTATAGGAAACAACATTTATATGTCTTTTCTAGGATCTATATAATACGAAACCTCGCTTTATGATTTGAAGTTAAAAATCATCATAATTGGTAATATAGTGACTTTTTTCACGTAGTGTGATTTTACGTAAATATATTCGTTTTTACCAAAATTTCGATACTACTTTATAATTTCTCACGATATGTGATTTGGCCTTCAAATCTCAGAATTTCGCATAATATTGCATTTTTATGCAAGTTTTCTTGCATTTTGTTTTGTACTAAAAATCATCGAATTTAGCAATATATTGACGTTTATCATCCCCTTTTCCTTTTTGTGATTTAAACAAAATTTCAAGGAATTAGGCAATGTTTTGCCGTTTTTCAACGTTTTTGAGAATTTTCTGTTTATTGTTATTAATTATTATATATACGATAAAAATTGTGTAAACACATAATTGATTAGAAATTAACCTTAAATACTTCATTTTCAATCAACTATTTGTTTCTCGTTAAAATACTGAGTAAGGTATTGAAAAGGGGAGAAGTTCTGTTTTTATTGCATATATCGACGTTTCAGCCGAAATAGAGCGGTTTTACACTTACATCTTCCATCGTTATTATAAACAGAATATCAGGAACATTTTAGTTATTTCTAAAGAAAACACATTGGTTTTATCATTTATATTGGAAACAACATTTTTACATGTCTTTTCTTGGATCTATATAATACGAAACATCGCTCTATGATTTGAAGTTAAAATCATCATATTTGGTAATATAGTGACTTTTCACATTTTTCACGTAGTATGATTTTACGTAAAAATATTCGTTTACCAATTTCTAAATTTCTTTTTACTAAATATTTCGATACTACTTCATGTTTTCTCACGATATGTGATTTGGCCTTCAAATCTCAGAATTTCGAATAATATTGTATATAAGCAAGTTTTTTTGCATTTTGTTTCGTACTAAAAATCATTGTATTTAGCAAACTTTTGACGTTTATGATCACTTTTTCCTCTGTGTTATATAAACGAAATATCATCGAATTAGGCAATATTTTGCCGTTTTTCCACGTTTTTGTGAATTTGCAGTTTATTGCTATTAATTTATTATATGTACGATAAAAATGATGCAAAAACATAATTGATTAGAAATAAACCTTAAATACTTCATTTTCAATCAACTATTTGTTTCTTGTTAAAATACTGAGTAAGATATTGAAAAGGGGAGAAGTTCGGTTTTTATTGCATATATCGACGATTCAGCCGGATTAGAGCGGTTTTACGTGTACATCTTCCAAAGGTAATATAAATGGAAAAACATGAACATTTTAGTTATTTCTAATGAAAACACATTGGTTTTTATCATTTGTATTGGAAACAACATTTTTATATGTTTTTTCTAGGATCTAAATATTACGACACCTCGGTTTATGATTTGAAGAAAAAATCCTCAAATTTGGTAATATAGGGACTTTTTTGCGTTTTTCACGTAGTGTGACTTTACGTAAATATATTCGTTTTTACCAATATTTCGATACTACTTCATGTTTTCTCACGATATGTGATTTGTCCTTCAAATCTCATAATTTCGCATAATATTGCATTTTTAAGCAAGTTTTCTTGCATTTTCTTTTGTGCTAAAAATCATCGAATATAGCAATATTTTGACGTGTATCATCCCCTTTTCCTTTATGTGATGTAAACAAAATATCATAGAATTAGGGAATATTTTGCCGTTTTTCCACGTTTTTGTGAATTTTCAGTTTATAGTCATTAATTCATTACATATAAGATAAAATTGTGCAAACACATAATTGATTAGAAATTAACCTTAAATACTTCATTTTCAATCAACTATTTGTTTCTCGTTAAAATACTGAGTAAGGTATTGAAAAGGGGAGAAGTTCTGTTTTTATTGCATATATCGACGTTTCAGCCGGGATAGAGCGGTTTTACAGGTCCATCTTCCATCGTTAATATCAACGGAAAATCAGGAACATTTTAGTTTATTCTAAAGAAAACACATTGATTTTTATCATTTGTATTGGAACAACATTTATATCTAGAACAACATCTAGGATATAAATAATACAAAACCTCGCTTTATGATTTGAAGTTAAAATCATCATATTTGGCAATATAGTGACTTTTTCACTTTTTCACGTAGTGTGATTTTACGTAAATATATTCGTTTTTACCAATTTCTAAATTTCTTTTTACTAAATATTTCGATACTACTTCATGTTTTCTAACGATATGTGATTTGGCCTTCAAATCTCAGAATTTCGCATAATTGTATTTTAAGCAAGTTTTTGCATTTTGTTTCGTACCAAAAATCATCGAATTTAGCAAAATTTTGACGTTTATAGTCCCCTTTTCCTCTATGTGATATAAATAAAATATCATCGAATTAGGCAATATTTTGCCGTTTTTCCACGTTTTTGTGAATTTTCAGTTTATTGTTATTAATTTATTAATATACGATAAAAATGATGCAAACACATAATTGATTAGAAATTACCCTTAAATACTTCATTTTCAATCAACTATTTGTTTCTCTTTAAAATACTGTGTAAGATATTGAAAGGGGAGAAGTTCTGTGTTTATTGCATATATCTACGTTTCAGCCGAATAGAGTGGTTTTACGGGTACATCTTCCATTGTTAATATAAACGGAAAATCAGGAACATTTTAGTTAATTCTAAAGAAAACACATTGATTTTTATCATTTGTATAGGAAACAACATTTATATGTCTTTTCTAGGATCTATATAATACGAAACCTCGCTTTATGATTTGAAGTTAAAAATCATCATAATTGGTAATATAGTGACTTTTTTCACGTAGTGTGATTTTACGTAAATATATTCGTTTTTACCAAAATTTCGATACTACTTTATAATTTCTCACGATATGTGATTTGGCCTTCAAATCTCAGAATTTCGCATAATATTGCATTTTTATGCAAGTTTTCTTGCATTTTGCTTTGTACTAAAAATCATCGAATTTAGCAATATATTGACGTTTATCATCCCCTTTTCCTTTTTGTGATTTAAACAAAATTTCAAGGAATTGGCAATGTTTTGCCGTTTTTCAACGTTTTTGAGAATTTTCTGTTTATTGTTATTAATTTATTATATATACGATAAAAATTGTGTAAACACATAATTGATTAGAAATTAACCTTAAATACTTCATTTTCAATCAACTATTTGTTTCTCGTTAAAATACTGAGTAAGGTATTGAAAAGGGGAGAAGTTCTGTTTTTATTGCATATATCGACGTTTCAGCCGAAATAGAGCGGTTTTACAGGTACATCTTCCATCGTTATTATAAACAGAATATCAGGAACATTTTAGTTATTTCTAAAGAAAACACATTGGTTTTATCATTTATATTGGAAACGACATTTTTACATGTCTTTTCTTGGACCTATATAATACGAAACATCGCTCTATGATTTGAAGTTAAAATCATCATATTTGGTAATATAGTGACTTTTCACATTTTTCACGTAGTATGATTTTACGTAAATATATTCGTTTTTACCAATTTCTAAATTTCTTTTTACTAAATATTTCGATACTACTTCATGTTTTCTCACGATATGTGATTTGGCCTTCAAATCTCAGAATTTCGAATAATATTGTATATAAGCAAGTTTTTTTGCATTTTGTTTCGTACTAAAAATCATTGTATTTAGCAAACTTTTGACGTTTATGATCACTTTTTCCTCTGTGTTATATAAACAAAATATCATCGAATTAGGCAATATTTTGCCGTTTTTCCACGTTTTTGTGAATTTGCATTTATTGCTATTAATTTATTATATGTACGATAAAAATGATGCAAAAACATAATTGATTAGAAATAAACCTTAAATACTTCATTTTCAATCAACTATTTGTTTCTTGTTAAAATACTGAGTAGGATATTGAAAGGGGGAGAAGTTCGGTTTTTATTGTATATATCGACGATTCAGCCGGATTAGAGCGGTTTTACGTGTACATCATCCAACAGTAATATAAATGGAAAAACATGAACATTTTAGTTATTTCTAATGAAAACACATTGGTTTTTATCATTTGTATTGGAAACAACATTTTTATATGTTTTTTCTAGGATCTAAATATTACGACACCTCGGTTTATGATTTGAAGAAAAAATCCTCAAATTTGGTAATATAGGGACTTTTTTCACGTTTTTCACGTAGTGTGACTTTACGTAAATATATTCGTTTTTACCAATATTTCGATACTACTTCATGTTTTCTCACGATATGTGATTTGTCCTTCAAATCTCATAATTTCGCATAATATTGCATTTTTAAGCAAGTTTTCTTGCATTTTCTTTTGTGCTAAAAATCATCAAATATAGCAATATTTTGACGTGTATCATCCCCTTTTCCTTTATGTGATGTAAACAAAATATCATAGAATTAGGGAATATTTTGCCGTTTTTCCACGTTTTTGTGAATTTTCAGTTTATAGTTATTAATTCATTACATATAAGATAAAAATGATGCGAACACATAATTGATTAGAAATTAACCTTAAATACTTCATTTTGAATGAAATATTTGTTTCTCATTAAAATACTGTGTAAGATATTGAAAGGGGAGAAGTTCTGTGTTTATTGCATATCTATGTTTCAGCCGGAATAGAGCGGTTTTACGGGTACATCTTCCATTGTTAATATAAACGGAAAATCAGGAACATTTTAGTTAATTCTAAAGAAAACACATTGATTTTTATCATTTGTATAGGAACGACATTTATATGTCTTTTCTAGGATCTATATAATACGAAACCTCGCTTTATGATTTGAAGTTAAAATCATCATTATTGGTAATATAGTGATTTTTTACGTTTTTCACGTAGTGTGATTTTACGTAAATATATTCGTTTTTACCAAAATTTCGATACTACTTTATATTTTCTCATGATATGTGATTTGGCCTTCAAATCTCAGAATTTCGCATAATATTGCATTTTTATGCAAGTTTTCTTGCATTTTGTTTTGTCCTAAAAATCATCGAATTTAGCAATATATTGACGTTTATCATCCCCTTTTCCTTTATGTGATTTAAACAAAATTTCATCGAATTAGGCAATGTTTTGCCGTTTTTCTACGTTTTTGAGAATTTTCTGTTTATTGTTATTAATTCATTATATATACGATAAAAATTGTGTAAACACATAATTGATTAGAAATTTACCTTAAATACTTCATTTTCAATAAACTATTTGTTTCTCGTTAAAATACTGAGTAAGGTTTTGAAAAGGGGAGAAGTTCTGTATTTATTGCATATCGACGTTTCAGCCGAAATAGATCGGTTTTACAGGTACATCTTCCATCGTTAATATAAACGGAAAATCAGGAACATTTTAGTTAATTCTAAAGAAAACACATTCATTTTTATCATTTGTATAGGAAACAACATTTATATATGTCTTTTCTAGGATCTATATAATACGAAACCTCGCTTTATGATTTGAAGTTAAAATCATCATAATTGGTAATAAAGTGACTTTTTTCACGTAGTGTGATTTTACGTAAATATATTCGCTTCTACCAAAATTTCGATACTACTGTATGTTTTCTCACGATATGTGATTTTGCCTTTAAATCTCAGAATTTCGCATAATATTTCATTTTTATGCAAGTTTTCTTGCGTTTTGTTTTGTACTAAAATCATCGAATTTAGCAATATTTTGACGTGTATCATCCCCTTTTCCTTTATGTGATGTAAACAAAATATCATAGAATTAGGGAATATTTTGCCGTTTTTCCACGTTTCTGTGAATTTTCACTTTATAGTCATTAATTCATTACATATAAGATAAAATTGTGCAAACACATAATTGATTAGAAATTAACCTTAAATACTTCATTTTCAATCAACTATTTGTTTCTCGTTAAAATACTGAGTAAGGTATTGAAAAGGGGAGAAGTTCTGTTTTTATTGCATATATCGACGTTTCAGCCGGGATAGAGCGGTTTTACAGGTCCATCTTCCATCGTTAATATCAACGTCAAATCAGGAACATTTTAGTTTATTCTAAAGAAAACACATTGATTTTTATCATTTGTATTGGAACAACATTTATATCTAGAACAACATCTAGGATATAAATAATACAAAACCTCGCTTTATGATTTGAAGTTAAAATCATCATATTTGGTAATATAGTGACTTTTTCACGTTTTTCACGTAGTGTGATTTTACGTAAATATATTCGTTTTTACCAATTTCTAAATTTCTTTTTACTAAATATTTCGATACTACTTCATGTTTTCTAACGATATGTGATTTGGCCTTCAAATCTCAGAATTTCGCATAATTGTATTTTAAGCAAGTTTTTTTGCATTATGTTTCGTACCAAAAATCATCGAATTTAGCAAAATTTTGACGTTTATAGTCCCCTTTTCCTCTATGTGATTTAAACAAAATATCATCGAATTAGGCAATACTTTGCCGTTTTTCCACGTTTTGTGAATTTTCAGTTTATTGTTATTATTTCATTAAATATACGAGAAAAATTATGCAAACACATAATTGATTCAGAAATAACCTTAAATACTTCATTTTCAATCAATCTATTTGTTTCTCGTTTAAAATACTGAGTTAGATATAAAAGGGGAGAAGTTCTGTTTTATTGCATATATCGACGTTTCAGCCGGATTTAAGCGGTTTTACGTGTACATCTTCCATTCGGTAATATAAACGAAAATCAGGAACATTTTAGTTAATTTAATGAAAACACATTGATTTTTATTATTTGTATTGGAAGCAACATCTTTATACGTCTTTTCTAGGGTCTAAAATACGAAACGTCGCTCTATGATTCGAAGTTAAAATCCTCAAATTTGGCATGATAATGACTTTTTCACGTTTTTCATGTAGTTTGATATTACGTAAATATATTCATTTTTACCAATATTTCGATACTATTTCATGTAGTTATCACGGTATGTGATTTGGCCTTCAAATCTCAGATTTTCTCATAATATTGCATTTTAAGCAAGTTTTCTTGCATTTTGTTTCGTACTAAAAATCATCGAATTCAGCAATATTTTGACGTTAAACATCCCCTTTTCCTTTATGTGATATAAACAAAATATCATCGAATTAGGCAATATTTTGCTGTTTTTCCACGTTTTTGTGAATTTTCAGTTTATTGCTATTAATTCATTAAATATACGATAAAAATGATGCAAACACATAATTGATTAGAAATTAACCTTAAAAACTTCATTTACAATCAGCTATTTGTTTCTCGTTAAAATACTGAGTAAGATATTGGAAAGGGGAGAAATTCTGTTTTTATTGCATATATCGACGTTTCAGCCGGATTAGAGCGGTTTTACGTGTACATCTTCCATCGGTAATATAAACGAAAAATCAGGAACATTTCAGTTAATTCTAATGAAAACACATTGATTTTTATCATTTGTATTTGAAACAAAATTGTCATATGTCTTTTATTGGATCTAAATAATACGAAACCTCGCTCAATGATTCGAAGTTAAAATCTTCAAATATGGTAATATAGTGACTTTTTTCACGTTATTCATGTAGTGTGATTTTACGTAAATATATTCGTTTTTACCAATATTTCGATACTACTTCAGGTTTTCTCACGATATGTGATTTGGCCTTCAAATCTCAGAATTTCGCAAAATATTGCATTTTAAGCAAGTTTTCTTGCATTTTGTTTTGTACTAAAAATCATCGAATTTAGCAATATTTTGACCTTTATCATCCACTTTTCCTTTATGTGATTTAAACAAAATATCATCGAATTAGGCAATATTTTGCCGTTTTTCCACGTTTTCGTGAATTTTCAGTTTATTGTTATTATTTCGTTAAATATACGAGAAAAATTATGCAAACACATAATTGATCAGAAAATAACCTTAAATACTTCATTTTCAATCATCTATTTGTTTCTCGTTAAAATACTGAGTAAGATATTGAAAAGGGGAGAAGTTCTGTTTTTATTGCATATATCGACGTTTCAGCCGGATTTAAGCGGTTTTACGTGTACATCTTCCATCGGTAATATAAACCGAAAATCAGGAACATTTTAGTTAATTTTAATGAAAACACATTGGATTTTATTATTTGTATTGGAAGCAACATCTTTATACGTCTTTTCTAGGGTCTAAAAAATACGAAACATCGCTCTATGATTCGAAGTTAAAATCCTCAAATTTTGAATAATAATGACTTTTTCACGTTTTTCATGTAGTTTGATATTACGTAAATATATTCATTTTTACCAATATTTCGATACTATTTCATGTAATATCACAGTACGTGATTTGGCCTTCAAATCTCAGATTTTCGTATAATATTGCATTTTAACCAAATTTTCTTGCATTTTGATTCGTACTAAAAATCATCGAATTCAGCAATATTTTGACGTTTATCATCCCCTTTTCCTTTATGTGATTTAAACGAAATATCATCGAATTAGGCAATATTTTGCCGTTTTTCCACGTTTTTGTGAATTTTCAGTTTATTGTTATTATTTCATTCAATATACGAGAAAAATTATGCAAACACATAATTGATCAGACTATAAGCTTAAATACTTCATTTTCAATCATCTATTTGTTTTTCGTTAAAATACTGAGTAAGATATTGAAAAGGGGAGAAGTTCTCGTTTTATTGCATATATCGACGTTTCAGCCGGATTAGAACGGTTTTACGTGCACATCTTCCATCGGTAATATAAACCGAAAATCAGAAACATTTTAGTTAATTCAAATGAAAACACATTGATTTTTATCATTTGCATTGGAAGCAACATCTTTATACATCTTTTCTAGGGTCTAAAAAATACGAAACCTCGCTTTATGATTCGAAGTTAAACTTCGAATCCCATATTTGGCATAATAATGACTTTTTCACGTTTTTCATGTAGTTTAATATTACGTAAATATATTAATTTTTACCAATATTTCGATACTATTTCATGTAGTATCACGATACGTGATTTGGCCTTCAAATCTCAGATTTTCGCTTAATATTGCATTTTAAGCAAGTTTTCTTGCATTTTGTTTCGTACTAAAAATCATCGAATTCAGCAATATTTTGACGTTTATCATCCCCTTTTTCTTTATGTGATATAAACAAATATCATCGAATTAGGCAATATTTTGCTGTTTATCCACGTTTTTGTGAATTTTCAGTTTATTGCTATTAATTCATTAAATATACGATAAAAATGATGCAAACACATAATTGATTTGATAATATCCTTAAATACTTCATTTGCCATCAACTATTTGTTTCTCGTTAAAATCCTGAGTAAGATATTGAAAAGGAGAGAAGTTCGGTTTTTATTGCATATATCGACGTTTCAGCCGGATTAGAGCGGTTTTACCCTCTTGACCCTCTGAATCCCTCTCTTGAGCCTCTGCACCACTCTCTTAAGCCTCTGCATCACTCTCGTAAGCCTCTGCATCACTCTCTTAAGCCTCTGCATCACTCTCGTAAACCTCTGAATCACTCTCTTCAGCTTCTCTATCACTCTCTTGAGCCCCTACATCCCTCTATTGAGCCTCTGCATCACTCTCGTGATCCTCTGCATCACACTCTTAAGCCTCTACTTCCCTCTTTTGAGCTTCTGCATCACTTTCTTAGGCCTCTGCATCCCTTTCTTGAGCTTCTGCATCTCTCTCTTGAACTCCTGCATCCATCTCATGAGCCTTTGCATCCCTCGCTTGAGCCTCTGCATCCCTCTCTTAAGCCTCTGCATCACTCTCTTAAGCCTCTGCTTCCCTCTCTTGATCCTCTGCATCACTCTCTTGAGCCTCTGCATCACTCTCTTGATCGTCTGCATCACTCTCTTGACCCTCTGCATCACTCTCTTGAGCCTCTCTATCACTCTATTGAACATCTGCATCACTCTCTTGAGCCTCTGCATCACTCTCTTAAGCCTCTGCATCCCTCTCTTAAGCCTCTACATCATTCTCTTGAGCCTCTGCATCACTCACTTAAGCCTCTGCCGTTCTCTCTTGAGCCTCTGCATCACTCTCTTGAGCCTCTGCATTCCTCTCTGGAGCCTCAGCATCCCTCTCTTGAGCCTTTTGCAGCACTCTTATGAGCCTCTGCATCATTCTCATGAGCCTCTGCATCCCTTTCTTAAGCTTCTGCATCACTCTCTTGAGCCTCTGCATCCCTCTATTAAGCCTCTGCATCACTCTCTTGAGCCTCTGCATCCCTCTCTTGAGCCTCTGCATCACTCTCATGGGCCTCTGCATCACTCTCTCGAGCCTCTGCATCACTCTCTAGAGCCTCTGCATCACTCTCCTAAACCTTTGCATCCCTCTCTTGATCCTCTGCATCAGTCTCTTGAGCCTCTGCATCATTCTCTATAGCCTCTACATCCTTCTCTTAAGCCTCTACATCATTCTCTTTAGCCCCTGCATCCCTTTACTCAGCCTCTGCATCACTCTCATAAGCCTCTGCATCACGCTCTTCAGCCTCTGCATCACTCTCTTGAGCCTCTGCATCACTCTCTTAAACCTCTGCATCCCTCTCTTGATCCTCTGCATCAGTCTTTTGAGCATCTGCATCGTTCTCTTGAGCCTCTACATCCTTCTCTTAAGCCTCTACATCATTCTCTTGAGCCCCTGCATCACTCTCTTAAGACTCTGCATCACTCTCTTGAGCCTCTGCATCACTCTCTTAAGCCTCTGCCTTTCTCTCTTGAGCCTC
Source organism: Procambarus clarkii (assembly GCF_040958095.1). Lineage (NCBI taxonomy): Eukaryota > Metazoa > Arthropoda > Malacostraca > Decapoda > Cambaridae > Procambarus > Procambarus clarkii. Next base: position 27,991,427 of record NC_091187.1, read on the forward strand.
TGCGTCACTCTCTTGAGCCTCTGCATCCCTCTCTGGATCCTCAGCATCCCTCTCTTGAGCCTTTTGCAGCACTCTGTTGAGCCTTTGCATCACTCTTTTGAGCCTCTTCATCATTCTATTGAGCCTATATATCTTTCTCCTAAGCCTCTACATCATTCTGTTGAGCCCCTGCATCACTCTCTTGAGCCTCTGCATCACTCTCTTAATCCTCTGCATCTCTCTCTTCAGCCTCTGCATCACTCTCATGATCCTCTGCATCCCTCTCTGGATCCACAGCATCCCTCTCTTGAGCCTTTTGCAGCACTCTGTTGAGCTTTTGCATCACTCTCTTGAGCCTCTGCATCATTCTATTGAGCTTATACATCTTTCTCCTAAGCCTCTACATCATTCTCTTGAGCCCCTGCATCACTCTCTTGAGCCTCTGCATCACTCTCTTAAGCCTTTGAATCTCTCTCTTCAGCCTCTGCATAACTCTCTCGAGCCTCTGCATCACTCTCTTGATTCTCTGCATCACTCTCGCAAGTCTCTAAATCACTCTCTCGAGCCTCTGCATCACTCGCTTGATCCTCTGCATCACTCTCTTGATCCCCTGCATCCCTCTCTCAAGCCTCTGCATCACTCTCTTAAGCCTCAGCATCACCCTCTTAAGTTTCTGCATTACCCTCTTGAGCCTCTGCATCCCTCTCCTAAGCCTCTGCCTCACTCTCTTAAGCCTCTGCATCTTTCTCTTGAGCCTCTGCATCCCTCTCTTCAGCCTCTGCATCACTCTCTTCAGCCTCTTCATCCCTCTCTTGAGCCTCTGCAACACTCTCTTCATTCTCTGCATCACTCTCTTAAGCCTCTCAATCCCTCTCTTGAGGCCTCTGCATAACTCTCTCGAGCCTCTGCATCACTCTCTTGATCCTCTGCATCACTCTCTTGAGCCTCTGTATCACTCTCTTGAGCCCCTGCATCCCTCTCTTGAGCCTCTGCATCACTCTCTTGAGCCTCTGCATCACCCTTTCAAGCCTCTACATCCCTCTTTTGAGCCTCTGCATCACTTTCTTAAGCCTCTGCATCACTCTCTTAAGCCTCTGCATCACTCTTGTAAGCTTCTGAATCACTCTCCTGAGCCTCTGCATCCCTCTCATGAGCCTCTGCATCACTCCCAAGAGCCTCTGCGTCCCTCTCATTTGCCTCTTCATCCCTCACTTGAGCCTCTTTATCACTCTCTTGAGCCTCTGCATCACTCTCTTGAACTCCTGCATCCCTCTCATGAGACTCTGCATCCCTCACTTGAGCCTTTGCATCACTCTCTTAAGCCTCTGAATCCCTCTCTTGAGCTACTGCGTCACTCTCAAGAGCCTCTGCATCCCTCTCTTGTGCCTCTGCTTCCCTCACTCTAGCCCCTGCATCCCTCTTTTGAGCCTCTGCATCACTTTCTTAAGCCTCTGCATCCCTTTCTTGAGCCTCTGCATCTCTCTCTTGAACTCCTCCATCCCTCTCATGAGCCTTTGCATACCTGTCTTGAGCCTTTCCATCACTCGCTTAAGCCAATGCATCCCTCTCTTTGGCCTCTGCATCCCTCACTTCAGCCTCTGCATCCCTCTCTTGAGCCCCTGCATCCCTCTCTTGAGCTTCTGCATCCCTCTCTTAAGCCTCTGCATCACTCTCTTAAGCTTCTGCATCACTCTCGTAAGCCTCTGAATCACTCTCTTGAGCCTCTGCATCCTCTCTTAATCCTCTGCATCACTCTCGTAAGCATCTGAATCACTCTCTTGAGCCTCTACATCCCTCTCTTTAGAAACCGAATCCCTCTCTAAAGCCTCTGCATCAGTCTCTTGAGCCTCTGCATCACTCTCTTGATCATCTGCATCACTCTCGTAAGCCTCTGCATAACTCTCCTGAGCCTCTGCATAACTCTCTTGAGCCTCTGCATCTTTCTCTTGAGCCTCTGCATCGCTCTTTTAAGCCTATGCATCACTCTCTTAAGCCTCTGCATCACTCTCTTATGCCTCTGAATCACTCGCTTGAGCCTCTGAATAACACTCTTGAGCGCCTGCATCACTCTCTCAAGCCTCTGCATCACTCTCTTGAGCCTCTGCATCCCTCTCTTGAGCCTCTGCATCTCTCTCTTCAGCCTCTTCAGCCCTCTCTTGAGCCTCTGCAACACTCTCTTCAGCCTCTGCATCACTCTCTTAAGCCTCTGAATCCCTCTTTTGAGGCCTCTGCATAACTCTCTCGTGCCTCTGCATCACTCTCTTGATTCTCTGCATCACTCTTGTAAGCATCTGAATCACTCTCTCGAGCCTCTACATCACTCTCTTGAGCCTGTGCATCACCCTCTTGATCCTCTGCATCACTCTCTTGAGCCTCTGCATCACTCTCTTGAGCATCTGCATCCCTCTCTTAAGCCTCTGCATCATTCTCTTGAGCCTTTGCATCCCTCTCTTGAGCCTCTGCATCTCTCTCTTGAACTCCTGCTTCTCTCTCATGAGCCTTTGCATCCCTCTCTTGAGCCTTTGCATCACTCTTTTAAGCCTCTGCATCCCTCTCTTGAGCCTTTGCACCACTCTCCTCGGCGTCTTCATCCATCTATTGAGCCTCTGCAACACTCACTTCAGCCTCTGCATCACTCTCTTAAGACTCTGAGTCCCTCTCTTGAGACCTCTGCATAACTCTCTCGAGCCTCTGCATCACTCTCTTGAAACTCTGCATCACTCTTGTAAGCATCTGAATCACTCTCTCGAGCCTCTACATAACTCTCTTGATCCTCGGCATCACTCTCTTGAGCCTCTGCATCACCCTTTTGATCCTCTGCATCACTCTCCTGAGCCTCTGCATCATTCTCTTGAGCCTCTGCATCCCTCTCTTAAGCCTCTACATCATTCTCTTGAGCCTCTGCATCCCTCTCTTGAGCCTCTGCATCTCTCTCTAGAACTCCTGCATCTCTCTCATGAGCCTTTGCATCCCTCTCTTGAGCCTTTGCATCACTCTTTTGAGCCTCTGCATCCCTCTCTTGAGCCTCTGCATCACTCTCAAGAGCCTCTGCTTCCCTCTCTTGTGCCTCTGCATCCCTCACATGAGCCTCTGCATCCCTCTCTTGAGCTTCTGCATCCCTCTCTTGGGCCTCTGCATCCCTCTCTTGAGCCTCTGCATCCCTCTTTTAAGCCTTTGCATCACTCTCTTAAGCCTCTGCATCACTCTCTTAAGCCTCTGAATCACTCTCCTAAGCATCTGCATCACTCTGTTCATCCCCTGCATCCCTCTCTCAAGCCTCTGCATAACTCTCTTGAGCCTCTGCATCACCCTCTTAAGCGTCTGCATTACTCTCGTGAGCCTCTGCATCCCTCTCCTAAGCCTCTGCCTCATTCTCTTAAAACTCTTCATCCCTCTCTTGTGCCTCTGCAACACTCTCTTCAACCTCTGGATCACTCTCTTAAGCCTCTGAATCCTCTCTTGAGGCCTCTGCATAACTCTCTCGAGCCTCTGCATCACTCTCTTGATTCTCTGCATCACTCTCGCAAGTCTCTGAATCACTCTCTCGAGCCTCTGCATCACTCTTTTGATCCTCTGCATCACTCTCTTGATCCCCTGCATCCCTCTCTCAAGCCTCTGCATCACTCTCTTGAGCATCTGCATCACCCTCTTAAGCGTCTGCAATACTCTCCTGAGCCTCTGCATCACTCTCTTGAGCCTCTGCATCCCTCTCTTCAGCTTCTGCATCACTCTCTTGAGCCTCTTCATCCCTCTCTTGAGCCTCTGCATCACTCTCTTGAGCATCTGCATCACCCTCTTAAGCGTCTGCATTACACTCCTGAGCCTCTGCCTCCCTCTCCTAAGCCTCTGCCTCACTCTCTTAAGCCTCTGCATCACTCTCTAAAGCCTCTGCATCAGTCTCTTGATTCTCTGCATCACTCGTTTGAGCCTCTGCATCACTCTCTTGAGCCTCTGCATCCCTCTCTTAAGCCTCTGCATCCCTCTCTTGATAATCTGCATCACTCTCGTAAGCCTCTGCATCACTCTCTTGAGCCTCTGCATCACTCTTGTAAGCTTCTGAATCACTCTCCTGAGCCTCTGCATCCCTCTCAAGAGCCTCTGCATCACTCCCAAGAGGCTCTGCGTCCCTCTCATTTGCCTCTTCATCCCTCACTTGAGCCTCTGCATCCCTCTCTTGAGCCTCTGCATCACTCTCTTGAACTCCTGCATCCCTCTCATGAGACTCTGCATCCCTCACTTGAGCCTTTGCATCACTCTCTTAAGCCTCTGCATCCCTCTCTTGAGCCTCTGCGTCACTCTCAAGAGCCTCTGCATCCCTCTCGTGTGCCTCTGCTTCCCTCACTCTAGCCTCTGCATCCCTCTCTTGAGCCCCTGCATCCCTCTTTTGAGCCTCTGCATCACTTTTCTTAAGCCTCTGCATCCCTTTCTTGAGCCTCTGCATCTCTCTCTTGAACTCCTCCATCCCTCTCATGAGCCTTTGCATACCTCTCTTGAGCCTTTACATCACTCGCTTAAGCCTATGCATCCCTCTCTTTGGCCTCTGCATCCCTCACTTGCGCCTCTGCATCCCTCTCTTGAGCCCCTGCATCCTCTATTGAGCCTCTGCATCCCTCTCTTAAGCCTCTGCATCACTCTCTTAAGCTTCTGCATCCCTCTCTTGAGCTCTGAATCACTCTCTTTGAGCCTCTGCATCCCTCTCTTAATCCTCTGCATCACTCTCGTAAGCATCTGAATCACTCTCTTGAGCCTCTACATCCCTCTCTTTAGCCACCGAATCCCTCTCTAAAGCCTCTGCATCAGTCTCTTGAGCCTCTGCATCACTCTCTTGATCATCTGCATCACTCTCGTAAGCCTCTGCATAACTCTCCTGAGCCTCTGCATAACTCTCTTGAGCCTCTGCATCTTTCTCTTGAGCCTCTGCATCGCTCTTTTAAGCCTATGCATCACTCTCTTAAGCCTCTGCATCACTCTCTTATGCCTCTGAATCACTCGCTTGAGCCTCTGAATAACACTCTTGAGCACCTGCATCCCTCTCTTGAGCCTCTGCATCTCTCTCTTCAGCCTCTTCAGCCCTCTCTTGAGCCTCTGCAACACTCACTTCAGCCTCTGCAATCCCTCTCTCAAGCCTCTGCATCACTCTCTTGAGCATCTGCATCACCCTCTTAAGCGTCTGCATTACTCTCCTGAGCCTCTGCATCACTCTCTTAAGCCTCTGAATCACTCTCTTAAGCATCTGCATCACTCTGTTGATCCCCTTCATCCCTCTCTCAAGCCTCTGCATAACTCTTTTGAGCCTCTGCATCACCCTCTTAAGCGTCTGCATTACTCTCGTGAGCCTCTGCATCCCTCTCCTAAGCCTCTGCCTCATTCTCTTAAGCCTCTTCATCCCTCTCTTGAGCCTCTGCATCACTCTCTTCAGCCTCTTCATCCCTCTCTTGAGCCTCTGCAACACTCTCTTCAACCTCTGGATCACTCTCTTAAGCCTCTGAATCCTCTCTTGAGGCCTCTCCATAACTCTCTCGAGCCTCTGCATCACTCTCTTGATTCTCTGCATCACTCTCGCAAGTCTCTGAATCACTCTCTCGAGCCTCTGCATCACTCTTTTGATCATCTGCATCACTCTCTTGATCCCCTGCATCCCTCTCTCAAGCCTCTGCATCACTCTCTTGAGCATCTGCATCACCCTCTTAAGCGTCTGCATTACTCTCCTGAGCCTCTGCATCACTCTCTTGACCCTCTGCATCCCTCTCTTCAGCTTCTGCATCACTCTCTTGAGCCTCTTCATCCCTCTCTTGAGCATCTGCATCACTCTCTTGAGCATCTGCATCACCCTCTTAAGCGTCTGCATTACACTCCTGAGCCTCTGCCTCCCTCTCCTAAGCCTCTGCCTCACTCTCTTAAGCCTCTGCATCACTCTCTAAAGCCTCTGCATCAATCTCTTGATTCTCTGCATCACTCTTTTGAGCCTCTGCATCACTCTCTTGAGCCTCTGCATCCCTCTCTTAAGCCTCTGCATCCCTCTCTTGATAATCTGCATCACTCTCGTAAGCCTCTGCATCACTCTCTTGAGCCTCTGCATCACTCTTGTAAGCTTCTGAATCACTCTCCTGAGCCTCTGCATCCCTCTCATGAGCCTCTGCATCACTCCCAAGAGGCTCTGCGTCCCTCTCATTTGCCTCTTCATCCCTCACTTGAGCCTCTGCATCCCTCTCTTGAGCCTCTGCATCACTCTCTTGAACTCCTGCATCCCTCTCATGAGACTCTGCATCCCTCCCTTGAGCCTTTGCATCACTCTCTTAAGCCTCTGCATCCCTCTCTTGAGCCTCTGCGTCACTCTCAAGAGCCTCTGCATCCCTCTCGTGTGCCTCTGCTTCCCTCACTCTAGCCTCTGCATCCCTCTCTTGAGCCCCTGCATCCCTCTTTTGAGCCTCTGCATCACTTTCTTAAGCCTCTGCATCCCTTTCTTGAGCCTCTGCATCTCTCTCTTGAACTCCTCCATCCCTCTCATGAGCCTTTGCATACCTCTCTTGAGCCTTTGCATCACTCGCTTAAGCCTATGCATCCCTCTCTTTGGCCTCTGCATCCCTCACTTGAGCCTCTGCATCCCTCTCTTGAGCCCCTGCATCCCTCTCTTGAGCCTCTGCATCCCTCTCTTAAGCCTCTGCATCACTCTCTTAAGCTTCTGCATCACTCTCGTAAGCCTCTGAATCACTCTCTTGAGCCTCTGCATCCCTCTCTTGAGCCTCTGAATCACTCTCTTGAGCCTCTGCATCCCTCTCTTAATCCTCTGCATCACTCTCGTAAGCATCTGAATCACTCTCTTGAGCCTCTACATCCCTCTCTTTAGCCACCGAATCCCTCTCTAAAGCCTCTGCATCAGTCTCTTGAGCCTCTGCATCACTCTCTTGATCATCTGCATCACTCTCGTAAGCCTCTGCATAACTCTCCTGAGCCTCTGCATAACTCTCTTGAGCCTCTGCATCTTTCTCTTGAGCCTCTGCATCGCTCTTTTAAGCCTATGCATCACTCTCTTAAGCCTCTGCATCACTCTCTTATGCCTCTGAATCACTCGCTTGAGCCTCTGAATAACACTCTTGAGCACCTGCATCACTCTCTCAAGCCTCTGCATCACTCTCTTGAGCCTCTGCATCCCTCTCTTGAGCCTCTGCATCTCTCTCTTCAGCCTCTTCAGCCCTCTCTTGAGCCTCTGCAACACTCACTTCAGCCTCTGCATCACTCTCTTAAGCCTCTGAATCCCTCTTTTGAGGCCTCTGCATAACGCTCTCGTGCCTCTGCATCACTCTCTTGATTCTCTGCATCACTCTTGTAAGCATCTGAATCACTCTCTCGAGCCTCTACATAACTCTCTTGATCCTCTGCATCACTCTCTTGAGCCTGTGCATCACCCTCTTGATCCTCTGCATCACTCTCTTGAGCCTCTGCATCATTCTTTTGAGCCTCTGCATCCCTCTCTTGAGCCTCTGCATCACTCTCAAGAGCCTCTGCTTCCCTCTCTTGTGCCTCTGCATCCCTCACATGAGCCTCTGCATCCCTCTCTTGAGCTTCTGCATCCCTCTCTTGGGCCTCTGCATCCCTCTCTTGAGCCTCTGCATCCCTCTTTTAAGCCTTTGCATCACTCTCTTAAGCCTCTGCATCACTCTCTTAAGCCTCTGAATCACTCTCCTAAGCATCTGCATCACTCTGTTGATCCCCTGCATCCCTCTCTCAAGCCTCTGCATAACTCTCTTGAGCCTCTGCATCACCCTCTTAAGCGTCTGCATTACTCTCGTGAGCCTCTGCATCCCTCTCCTAAGCCTCTGCCTCATTCTCTTAATCCTCTGCATCACTCTCTTGAGCCTCTGCATCCCTCTCTTGAACCTCTGCATCACTCTCTTCAGCCTCTTCATCCCTCTCTTGAGCCTCTGCATCTCTCTCTTGAACTCCTGCATCTCTCTCATGAGCCTTTGCATCCCTCTCTTGAGCCTTTGCATCACTCTTTTGAGCCTCTGCGTCCCTCTCCTGAGCCTCTGCATCACTCTCAAGAGCCTCTGCTTCCGTCTCTTTTGCCTCTGCATCCCTCACATGAGCCTCTGCATCCCTCTCTTCAGCTTCTGCATCCCTCTCTTGGGCCTCTGCATCCCTCTCTTGAGCCTCTGCATCCCTCTTTTAAGCCTTTGCATCACTCTCTTAAGCCTCTGCATCACTCTCTTAAGCCTCTGCATCACTCTCATAAGCATCTGCATCACTCTGTTGATCCCCTGCATCCCTCTCCCAAGCCTCTGCATAACTCTTTTGAGCCTCTGCATCACCCTCTTAAGCGTCTGCATTACTCTCGTGAGCCTCTGCATCCCTCTCCTAAGCCTCTGCCTCATTCTCTTAAGCCTCTTCATCCCTCTCTTGAGCCTCTGCATCACTCTCTTCAGCCTCTTCATCCCTCTCTTGAGCCTCTGCAACACTCTCTTCAACCTCTGGATCACTCTCTTAAGCCTCTGAATCCTCTCTTGAGGCCTCTGCATAACTCTCTCGAGCCTCTGCATCACTCTCTTGATTCTCTGTATCACTCTCGCAAGTCTCTGAATCACTCTCTCGAGCCTCTGCATCACTCTTTTGATCCTCTGCATCACTCTCTTGATCCCCTGCATCCCTCTCTCAAGCCTCTGCATCACTCTCTTGAGCATCTGCATCACCCTCTTAAGCGTCTGCATTACTCTCCTGAGCCTCTGCATCACTCTCTTGAGCCTCTGCATCCCTCTCTTCAGCTTCTGCATCACTCTCTTGAGCCTCTTCATCCCTCTCTTGAGCCTCTGCATCACTCTCTTGAGCCTCTGCATCCCTCTCTTAAGCCTCTGCAACACTCTCTTCAGCCTCTGCATCACTCTCTTTAGCCTCTGCATCCCTCTCTTGATCATCTGCATCACTCTCGTAAGCCTCTGCATCACTCTCTTGAGCCTCTGCATAACTCTCTTGAGCCTCTGCATCACTCTCTTGAGCCTCTGCATCTCTCTTTAAACCTTTGCATCACTCTCTTGAGCCTCTGCATCCCTCCTTTAAGCTCTGCATCACTCTCTTAAGCCTCTGCATCACTCTATTATGCCTCTGAATCACTCGCTTGAGCCTCTGCATAACTCTCATGAACACCTGCATCCCTCTCTTGAGCCTCTGCATCTCTCTCTTCAGCCTCTTCATCCCTCTCTTGAGCCTCTGCAACACTCACTTCAGCCTCTGCATCACTCTCTTAAGCCTCTGAATCTCTCTGTTGAGGCCTCTGCATAACTCTCTCGAGCCTCTGCATCACTCTCTTGATTCTCTGCATCACTCACGTAAGCATCTGAATCACTCTCGAGCCTTTACATCACTCTCTTGATCCTCTGAATCACTCTCTTGATCCTCTGCATCACCGTCTTGATCCTCTGCATCACTCACTTGAGCCTCTACATCCCTCTCTTAAGCTTCGACATAATTCTCTTGAGCCTCTGCATCCCTCTCTTGAGCCTCTGCATCTCTCTCTTGAACTCCTGCTTCTCTCTCATGAGCCTTTGCATCCCTCTCTCAGGCCTCTGCATCACTCTCTTTAGCCTCTGCGTCCCTCTCTTGAGCCTCTGCATCACTCTCTTCAGCCTCTTCATCCCTCTCTTCAGCCTCTGCAACACTCACTTCAGCCTCTGCATCACTCTCATAAGCCTCTGAATGCCTCTCTTGAGGCCTCTGCATAACTCTCTCGAGCCTCTGCATCACTCTCGTAAGCATCTGATTCACTCTCTCGAGCCTCTATATAACTCTCTTGATCCTCTGTATCACTCTCTTGAGCCTCTGCAACACCCTCTTGATCCTCTACATCACTCTCTTGAGAATCGTCATCATTCTATTGAGCCTCTGCATCCCTCTCTTAAGCCTCTACATCATTCTCTTGAGCCTCTGCATACCTCTCTTAAGCCTCTACGTCATTCTCTTGTGCCTCTGCATCACTCTCTTAAGCCTCTGCATCCCTCTCTTGAGCCTCTGCATTTCTCTTTTTAACTCCTGCTTCTCTCTCATGAGCCTTTGCATCCCCTCTCTTGAGCCTCTGCATCCCTCTTTTAAGCCTTTGCATCACTCTCTTAAGCCTCTGCATCACTCTCTTAAGCCTTTGAATCACTCTCTTAAGCCTCTTCATCACTCTCTTGATCCCCTGCATCCCTCTCTCAAGCCTCTGCATAACTTTCTTGAGCCTCTGTATCACACTCTTTAGAGTCTGCATTACTCTCTTGAGCCTCTTCATCCCTCTCCTAAGCCTCTGCCTCACTCTCTTAAGCCTCTGCATCACTCTCTTCAGCCTCTTCATCCCTCTCTTGAGCCTCTGCACCACTCTCTTCAGCCTCTGCATAACTCTCTCGAGCCTCTGCGTCACTCTCTTGATTCTCTGCATCACTCTCGGAAGTCTCTGAATCACTCTCTCAAGCCTCTGCATCACTCTCATGATCCTCTACATCACTCTCTTGAGCCTCTGCATTACTCTCTTGAATCTCTGCATCACTCTCTAGAGCCTCTGCATCACTCTCTTCAGCCTCTGCATCACTTTCTTAAGCCTCTGCTTCCCTCTCTTGATCCTCTGCATCACTCTCTTGAGCCTCTGCATCACTCTCTTAAGCCTCTGCATCACTCTCGTAAGCCTCTGAATCACTCTCTTGAGCCTCTGTATCACTCTCTTGAGCCTCTGTATCACTCTCTTGAGCCCCTGCATCCCTGTCTTGAGCCTCTGCATCACTCTCTTGAGCCTTTGCATCAACCTTTTAAGCCTCTGCATCCCTCTTTTGAGCCTCTGCATCACTTTCTTAAGCCTCTGCATCACTCTCTTAAGCCTCTGCATCACTCTCGTAAGCCTCTGAATCACTCTCCTGAGCCTCTGCATCCCTCATGAGCCTTTGCATCATTCCCAAGAGCCTCTGCGTCCCTCTCATGTGCCTCTTCATCCCTCAATTGAGCCTCTGCATCCCTCTCTTGAGCCTTTGCATCACTCTCTTGAACTCCTGCATCCCTCTCATGAGCCTCTGCATCCCTCTCTTGAGCCTCTGCATCCCTCTCTTAAGCCTCTGAATCACTCTCTTAAGCCTCTGCATCACTCTCGTAAGCTTCTGAATCACTCCGTTGAGCCTCTGCATCACTCTCTTGAGCCTCTGCATTCCTTTCTTAAGCCTCTGCATCATTCTCTTCAGCCTCTGCATCCCTCTCTTAAGTCTTTGCATCATTCTTTTCAGCCTTTGCATTCCTCTCTTAAGCCTCTGCATCACTCTCTTGACCCTCAGCATCCCTCTCTTGTGCCTATACTTCCCTCACTCTAGCCTCTGCATCCCTCTCTTGGGCCCCTGCATCCCTCTCTTGAGCCTCTGCATCCCTCTCATGAGCTTCTGCATCCCTCTCTTAAGCCTCTGAATCTCTCTCTTAAGCCTCTGCATCACTGTCGTAAGCTTCTGCACTCCGTTGAGCCTCTGAATTCCTTTCTTAAGCCTCTGCATCATTCTCTTCAGCCTCTGCATCCCTCTCCTAAGCCTTTGCATCATTCTTTTCAGCCTCTGCATTCCTCTCTTAAGCCTCTGCATCACTCTCTTGATCCACAGCATCCCTCTCTTAAGCCTCTGCATCATTCTCTTTAGCCCCTGCATCATTCTCTTGAGCCTCTGCATACCTCTCTTAAGCCTCTACGTCATTCTCTTGAGCATCTGCATCACTCTCTTGAGCCTCTGCATCCCTCTCTTAAGCCTCTGCAATACTCTCTTCAGCCTCTGCATCACTCTCTTAAACCTCTGCATCCCTTTTTTGAGCCTATGCATCACTCTCTTAAGCCTCTGCATCCCTTTCTTGAGCCTCTGCATCACTCTCTTGAGCCTCTGCATCACTCTCAAAATCCTCTGCATCCCTCTCTTGTGCCTCTGCATCCCTCACTTGCGCCTCTGCATCTGAGCCTCTGCATCACTCTCAAGAGCCTCTGCATCCCTCTCTTGTGCCTCTGCATCCCTCACTTGAGCCTCTGCATCCCTCTCTTGAGCCTATGCATCACTCTCAAGAGCCTCTGCATCCCTCTCTTGTGCCTCTGCATCCCTCACTTGAGCCTCTGCATCCCTCTCTTGAGCCTCTGCATCACTCTCAAGAGCCTCTGCATCCCTGTCTTGTGCCTCTGCATCCCTCACTTGAGCCTCTGCTTCCCTCTCTTAAGCCTCTGCATCACTCTCGTAAGCCTCTGAATCACTCTCTTGAGCCTGTGCATCCCTCTCCTGAAGTCCTGCATCCCTCTCATGAGCCTCTGCATCCCTCTCTTGAGCCTTTGCATCAATCTCTTAAGCCTCTGCATCCCTCTCTTGAGCCTCTGCATCACTCTCTTAAGCCTCTGCATCACTCTCTTAAGGCTCTGCATCACTCTCGTAAGCCTCTGAATCACTCTCTTGAGCCTCTGCATCCCTCTCTTGAGCCTCTGCATCACTCTCTTCAGCCTCTGCAGCTCTCTCCTGAGCCTCTGCATCTTTCTCCTAGGCCTCTGCATCACTCTCCTGAGCCTCTGCATCACTCTCTTGAGCCTCGGCATCCCTCTCTTAAGAGTCTGCATCACTCTCTTGAGCCTCTGCATCATTCTCTTAAGCCTCTGCATCACTCTCTTGAGCCTTTGAATCCCTCTCTTGAGCCTCTGCATCAATCTCTCTCGAGCCTCTGCATCCCTCTCTTGAGCCTCTGAATCCCTCTCTTGAGCCGCTGCATCACTCTCGTGTGCCTCTGCATCACTTTCTTAAGCCTCTGCATCCCTCTCTTGAGCCTCTGAATCCCTCTCATAAGCCTCTGCATAACTCTTTTTAGCTTCTGCATCACTCTCTTGAGCCTCTACATCCCTCTCTTGAGGCTCTGCCTCACTCTCGTAAGCCTCTGCACCACTCTCTTGAGACTCTGCATAACACTCTTGAGTCTCTGCATCACTCTCTTGAGCCTCTGCATCCCTCTCTTGAGCCTCTGCAACACTCTCTTCAGCCTCTTCATCACTCTCTAAATCCTTTAAATCCCTCTCTTGATCCTCTGCATCAATCTTTTGAGCCTCTGCATCACTCTCTTGATTCTCTACATCACTCTCTTAAGCCTCTGCATTACTCTTGAGCCTCTGCATCATTCTCTTGAGCCTCTGCATCACTCTCTTAAGCCTCTTCATCACTCTCTTGAGCCTCTGCATCACTCTCTTAAGCCTCTGCATCACTCTCTTGAGCCTCTGTATCCATTTGTTAAGCCTCTGCATCACTCTCTTAAACTTCTGCATCACTCTCTTTAGCCTCTGCATCACTCTCTTCAGCCTCTGCATTCCTTTTTTGAGCCTCTGCATCATCCTCCTAAGCCTCAGCATCACTCACTTTAGCCTCTGCATCATTCTCTTCAGCCTCTGCATCCCTCTCTTGAGCCTCTGCATCATTCTCCTAGGCCTTTTCATCACTCTCTTGAGCCTCTGCATCACTCTCTTGAGCCTCTGCATCCCTCTCTTAAGCATCTGCATCACTCTCTTAAGCCTCTGCATCACTCTCTTTATCCTCTGCATCACTCTCTTGAGCCTCTGCATCACTCTCTTGGGCCTCTGCATCACTCTCTTGAGCCTCTGCATTACTCTCTTGAGCCTCTGTATCACTCTCATGAGCCTCTGCATCACTCTCTTGAGCCTCTGCATCCCTCTCCTGAGCCTCTGCATCCCTGTCTTGAGCCTCTGCATCATTCTTTTGAGTCTCTGCATCCCTCTCTTAAGCCTCTGCATCCCCTGTCTTGAGCCTCTGCATCATTCTCTTCAGCCTCTGCATCACTCTCTTATGCCTCTGCATCTTTCTCTTCAGCCTCTGAATCACTCTCTTGAGCCTCTGCATCATTCTCCTGAGCCTCTGCATCACTCTTTTAAGCCTCTGCATCATTCTCTTCAGCCTCTGCATCTTTATCTTCGGCCTCTGCATCATTCTCTTCAGCCTCTGCATTCCTCTGTTAAGCCTCTGCATCCCTCTCATGAGCCCCTGCATCCCTCTCTGGAGCTTTTGCATCCCTCTTTTGAACCTCTGCTTCCCTCTCTTAAGCCTCTACATCACTCTCTTAAGCCTCTGCATCACTCTATTGAGCTTCTGCATCACTCTCTTGAGCCTCTACATCGCTATCTTGAGCCTCTGCATCACTCTCGTAAGCCTCTCGATCACTCTCTTGAGCCTCTGCAACACTCTCTTGAGCCTCTGCCTCACTCTCCTAAGCCTCTGCATCCCTCTCCTGAGCCTCTGAATCACTCTCTTGAGCCTCTCTATCACTCTCTTGAGCCTCTGTATCACTCTCTTGAGCCCCTGCATCCCTGTCTTGAGCCTCTGCATCACTCTCTTGAGCCTCTGCATCAACCTTTTAATCCTCTGCATCCCTCTTTTGAGCCTCTGCATCACTTTCTTAAGCCTCTGCATCACTCCCTTAAGCCTCTGCGTCACTCTCGTAAGCCTCTGCATCCCTCTCCTGAGCCTTTGAATCCATCTCTCGAGCCTCTGCATCACTCTCTTAAGCCTCTGCATCACTCTCGCGCGCCTCTGCATCACTTTCTTAAGCCTCTGCATCCCTCTCTTGAGCCTCTGAATCCCTCTCATAAGCCTCTGCATCACTCTTTTGAGCTTCTGCATCACTCTCTTGAGCCTCTACATCCCTCTCTTGAGGCTCTGCCTCACTCTCGTAAGCCTCTGCACCACTCTCTTGAGACTCTGCCTATCTCTGTTGAGTCTCTGCATCACTCTCTTGAGCCTCTGCATCCCTCTCTTGAGCCTCTGCAACACTCTCTTCAGCCTCTGCATCACTCTCTAAATCCTCTAAATCCCTCTCTTGATCCTCTGCATCAATCTTTTGAGCTTCTGCATCACTCTCTTGATACTCTGCATCACTCTCTTGAGCCTCTGCATTACTCTCATGAGCCTCTGCATCCCTCTCTTGAGTCTCTGCATCACTCTCTTGAGCTTCTGCATCACTTTCTTAAGCCTCTGCATCCCTCTCTTAAGCCTCTACTTCATTCTCTTGAGCCTCTGCATCTCTCTCTTGAGCCTCTGCATCACTCTCTTGAGCCTCTGCATCATTCTCTTAAGCCTCTTCATCACTCTCTTGAGCCTCTGCATCACTCTCTTAAGCCTCTGCATCACTCTCTTGAGCCTCTGTATCCATTTCTTAAGCCTCTGCATCACTCTCTTAAGCTTCTGCATCACTCTCTTGAGCCTCTGCATCACTCTCTTCAGCCTCTGCATCCCTTTCTTGAGCCTCTGCATCATCCTCCTAAGCCTCAGCATCACTCACTTTAGCCTCTGCATCATTCTCTTCAGCCTCTGCATCCCTCTCTTGAGCCTCTGCATCATTCTCCTAAGCCTCTTCATCACTCTCTTGAGCCTCTGCATCACTCTCTTGAGCCTCTGCATCCCTCTCTTAAGCATCTGCATCACTCTCTTAAGCCTCTGCATCACTCTCTTTAGCCTCTGCATCACCCTCTTGAGCCTCTGCATCACTCTCTTGGGCCTCTGCATCACTCTCTTGAGCCTCTGCATTACTCTCTTGAGCCTCTGTATCACTCTCATGAGCCTCTGCATCACTCTCTTTAGCCTCTGCATCCCTCTCTTGAGCCTCTGCATCACTCTCTTCAGCCTCTTCATCCCTCTCTTCAGCCTCTGCAACACTCACTTCAGCCTCTGCATCACTCTCATAAGCCTCTGAATGCCTCTCTTGAGGCCTCTGCATAACT
This sequence comes from Procambarus clarkii, assembly GCF_040958095.1. NCBI lineage: Eukaryota > Metazoa > Arthropoda > Malacostraca > Decapoda > Cambaridae > Procambarus > Procambarus clarkii. The sequence continues at coordinate 28,007,139 of NC_091187.1, forward strand.
CTCTCGAGCCTCTGCATCACTCTCGTAAGCATCTGATTCACTCTCTCGAGCCTCTATATAACTCTCTTGATCCTCTGTATCACTCTCTTGAGCCTCTGCAACACCCTCTTGATCCTCTACATCACTCTCTTGAGAATCTGCATCATTCTATTGAGCCTCTGCATCCCTCTCTTAAGCCTCTACATCGTTCTCTTGAGCCTCTGCATACCTCTCTTAAGCCTCTACGTCATTCTCTTGTGCCTCTGCATCACTCTCTTAAGCCTCTGCATCCCTCTCTTGAGCCTCTGCATTTCTCTCTTTAACTCCTGCTTCTCTCTCATGAGCCTTTGCATCCCCTCTCTTGAGCCTCTGCATCCCTCTTTTAAGCCTTTGCATCACTCTCTTAAGCCTCTGCATCACTCTCTTAAGCCTTTGAATCACTCTCTTAAGCCTCTTCATCACTCTCTTGATCCCCTGCATCCCTCTCTCAAGCCTCTGCATAACTTTCTTGAGCCTCTGTATCACACTCTTTAGAGTCTGCATTACTCTCTTGAGCCTCTGCATCCCTCTCCTAAGCCTCTGCCTCACTCTCTTAAGCCTCTGCATCGCTCTCTTCAGCCTCTTCATCCCTCTCTTGAGCCTCTGCACCACTCTCTTCAGCCTCTGCATAACTCTCTCGAGCCTCTGCGTCACTCTCTTGATTCTCTGCATCACTCTCGGAAGTCTCTGAATCACTCTCTCAAGCCTCTGCATCACTCTCATGATCCTCTACATCACTCTCTTGAGCCTCTGCATTACTCTCTTGAATCTCTGCATCACTCTCTAGAGCCTCTGCATCACTCTCTTCAGCCTCTGCATCACTTTCTTAAGCCTCTGCTTCCCTCTCTTGATCCTCTGCATCACTCTCTTGAGCCTCTGCATCACTCTCTTAAGCCTCTGCATCACTCTCGTAAGCCTCTGAATCACTCTCTTGAGCCTCTGTATCACTCTCTTGAGCCTCTGTATCACTCTCTTGAGCCCCTGCATCCCTGTCTTGAGCCTCTGCATCACTCTCTTGAGCCTCTGCATCAACCTTTTAAGCCTCTGCATCCCTCTTTTGAGCCTCTGCATCACTTTCTTAAGCCTCTGCATCACTCTCTTAAGCCTCTGCATCACTCTCGTAAGCCTCTGAATCACTCTCCTGAGCCTCTGCATCCCTCATGAGCCTTTGCATCATTCCCAAGAGCCTCTGCGTCCCTCTCTTGTGCCTCTTCATCCCTCAATTGAGCCTCTGCATCCCTCTCTTGAGCCTTTGCATCACTCTCTTGAACTCCTGCATCCCTCTCATGAGCCTCTGCATCCCTCTCTTGAGCCTCTGCATCCCTCTCTTAAGCCTCTGAATCACTCTCTTAAGCCTCTGCATCACTCTCGTAAGCTTCTGAATCACTCCGTTGAGCCTCTGCATCACTTTCTTGAGCCTCTCCATCACTCTCTTGAGCCTCTGCATTCCTTTCTTAAGCCTCTGCATCATTCTCTTCAGCCTCTGCATCCCTCTCTTAAGTCTTTGCATCATTCTTTTCAGCCTTTGCATTCCTCTCTTAAGCCTCTGCATCACTCTCTTGACCCTCAGCATCCCTCTCTTGTGCCTCTACTTCCCTCACTCTAGCCTCTGCATCCCTCTCTTGGGCCCCTGCATCCCTCTCTTGAGCCTCTGCATCCCTCTCATGAGCCTCTGCATCCCTCTCTTAAGCCTCTGAATCTCTCTCTTAAGCCTCTGCATCACTGTCGTAAGCTTCTGCACTCCGTTGAGCCTCTGAATTCCTTTCTTAAGCCTCTGCATCATTCTCTTCAGCCTCTGCATCCCTCTCCTAAGCCTTTGCATCATTCTTTTCAGCCTCTGCATTCCTCTCTTAAGCCTCTGCATCACTCTCTTGATCCACAGCATCCCTCTCTTAAGCCTCTGCATCATTCTCTTTAGCCCCTGCATCATTCTCTTGAGCCTCTGCATACCTCTCTTAAGCCTCTACGTCATTCTCTTGAGCATCTGCATCACTCTCTTGAGCCTCTGCATCCCTCTCTTAAGCCTCTGCAATACTCTCTTCAGCCTCTGCATCACTCTCTTAAACCTCTGCATCCCTTTTTTGAGCCTATACATCACTCTCTTAAGCCTCTGCATCCCTTTCTTGAGCCTCTGCATCACTCTCTTGAGCCTCTGCATCACTCTCAAAAGCCTCTGCATCCCTCTCTTGTGCCTCTGCATCCCTCACTTGCGCCTCTGCATCTGAGCCTCTGCATCACTCTCAAGAGCCTCTGCATCCCTCTCTTGTGCCTCTGCATCCCTCACTTGAGCCTCTGCATCCCTCTCTTGAGCCTATGCATCACTCTCAAGAGCCTCTGCATCCCTCTCTTGTGCCTCTGCATCCCTCACTTGAGCCTCTGCATCCCTCTCTTGAGCCTCTGCATCACTCTCAAGAGCCTCTGCATCCCTGTCTTGTGCCTCTGCATCCCTCACTTGAGCCTCTGCTTCCCTCTCTTAAGCCTCTGCATCACTCTCGTAAGCCTCTGAATCACTCTCTTGAGCCTGTGCATCCCTCTCCTGAAGTCCTGCATCCCTCTCATGAGCCTCTGCATCCCTCTCTTGAGCCTTTGCATCAATCTCTTAAGCCTCTGCATCCCTCTCTTGAGCCTCTGCATCACTCTCTTAAGCCTCTGCATCACTCTCTTAAGGCTCTGCATCACTCTCGTAAGCCTCTGAATCACTCTCTTGAGCCTCTGCATCCCTCTCTTGAGCCTCTGCATCACTCTCTTCAGCCTCTGCAGCCCTCTCCTGAGCCTCTGCATCTTTCTCCTAGGCCTCTGCATCACTCTCCTGAGCCTCTGCATCACTCTCTTGAGCCTCGGCATCCCTCTCTTAAGAGTCTGCATCACTCTCTTGAGCCTCTGCATCATTCTCTTAAGCCTCTGCATCACTCTCTTGAGCCTTTGAATCCCTCTCTTGAGCCTCTGCATCAATCTCTCTCGAGCCTCTGCATCCCTCTCTTGAGCCTCTGAATCCCTCTCTTGAGCCGCTGCATCACTCTCGTGTGCCTCTGCATCACTTTCTTAAGCCTCTGCATCCCTCTCTTGAGCCTCTGAATCCCTCTCATAAGCCTCTGCATAACTCTTTTTAGCTTCTGCATCACTCTCTTGAGCCTCTACATCCCTCTCTTGAGGCTCTGCCTCACTCTCGTAAGCCTCTGCACCACTCTCTTGAGACTCTGCATAACACTCTTGAGTCTCTGCATCACTCTCTTGAGCCTCTGCATCCCTCTCTTGAGCCTCTGCAACACTCTCTTCAGCCTCTTCATCACTCTCTAAATCCTTTAAATCCCTCTCTTGATCCTCTGCATCAATCTTTTGAGCCTCTGCATCACTCTCTTGATTCTCTACATCACTCTCTTAAGCCTCTGCATTACTCTTGAGCCTCTGCATCATTCTCTTGAGCCTCTGCATCACTCTCTTAAGCCTCTTCATCACTCTCTTGAGCCTCTGCATCACTCTCTTAAGCCTCTGCATCACTCTCTTGAGCCTCTGTATCCATTTGTTAAGCCTCTGCATCACTCTCTTAAACTTCTGCATCACTCTCTTTAGCCTCTGCATCACTCTCTTCAGCCTCTGCATTCCTTTTTTGAGCCTCTGCATCATCCTCCTAAGCCTCAGCATCACTCACTTTAGCCTCTGCATCATTCTCTTCAGCCTCTGCATCCCTCTCTTGAGCCTCTGCATCATTCTCCTAGGCCTTTTCATCACTCTCTTGAGCCTCTGCATCACTCTCTTGAGCCTCTGCATCCCTCTCTTAAGCATCTGCATCACTCTCTTAAGCCTCTGCATCACTCTCTTTATCCTCTGCATCACTCTCTTGAGCCTCTGCATCACTCTCTTGGGCCTCTGCATCACTCTCTTGAGCCTCTGCATTACTCTCTTGAGCCTCTGTATCACTCTCATGAGCCTCTGCATCACTCTCTTGAGCCTCTGCATCCCTCTCCTGAGCCTCTGCATCCCTGTCTTGAGCCTCTGCATCATTCTTTTGAGTCTCTGCATCCCTCTCTTAAGCCTCTGCATCCCCTGTCTTGAGCCTCTGCATCATTCTCTTCAGCCTCTGCATCACTCTCTTATGCCTCTGCATCTTTCTCTTCAGCCTCTGAATCACTCTCTTGAGCCTCTGCATCACTCTCCTGAGCCTCTGCATCACTCTTTAAGCCTCTGCATCATTCTCTTCAGCCTCTGCATCTTTATCTTCGGCCTCTGCATCATTCTCTTCAGCCTCTGCATTCCTCTGTTAAGCCTCTGCATCCCTCTCATGAGCCCCTGCATCCCTCTCTGGAGCTTTTGCATCCCTCTTTTGAACCTCTGCTTCCCTCTCTTAAGCCTCTACATCACTCTCTTAAGCCTCTGCATCACTCTATTGAGCTTCTGCATCACTCTCTTGAGCCTCTACATCGCTATCTTGAGCCTCTGCATCACTCTCGTAAGCCTCTCGATCACTCTCTTGAGCCTCTGCAACACTCTCTTGAGCCTCTGCCTCACTCTCCTAAGCCTCTGCATCCCTCTCCTGAGCCTCTGAATCACTCTCTTGAGCCTCTCTATCACTCTCTTGAGCCTCTGTATCACTCTCTTGAGCCCCTGCATCCCTGTCTTGAGCCTCTGCATCACTCTCTTGAGCCTCTGCATCAACCTTTTAAGCCTCTGCATCCCTCTTTTGAGCCTCTGCATCACTTTCTTAAGCCTCTGCATCACTCCCTTAAGCCTCTGCGTCACTCTCGTAAGCCTCTGCATCCCTCTCCTGAGCCTTTGAATCCATCTCTCGAGCCTCTGCATCACTCTCTTAAGCCTCTGCATCACTCTCGCGCGCCTCTGCATCACTTTCTTAAGCCTCTGCATCCCTCTCTTGAGCCTCTGAATCCCTCTCATAAGCCTCTGCATCACTCTTTTGAGCTTCTGCATCACTCTCTTGAGCCTCTACATCCCTCTCTTGAGGCTCTGCCTCACTCTCGTAAGCCTCTGCACCACTCTCTTGAGACTCTGCCTATCTCTGTTGAGTCTCTGCATCACTCTCTTGAGCCTCTGCATCCCTCTCTTGAGCCTCTGCAACACTCTCTTCAGCCTCTGCATCACTCTCTAAATCCTCTAAATCCCTCTCTTGATCCTCTGCATCAATCTTTTGAGCTTCTGCATCACTCTCTTGATACTCTGCATCACTCTCTTGAGCCTCTGCATTACTCTCATGAGCCTCTGCATCCCTCTCTTGAGTCTCTGCATCACTCTCTTGAGCTTCTGCATCACTTTCTTAAGCCTCTGCATCCCTCTCTTAAGCCTCTACTTCATTCTCTTGAGCCTCTGCATCTCTCTCTTGAGCCTCTGCATCACTCTCTTGAGCCTCTGCATCATTCTCTTAAGCCTCTTCATCACTCTCATGAGCCTCTGCATCACTCTCTTAAGCCTCTGCATCACTCTCTTGAGCCTCTGTATCCATTTCTTAAGCCTCTGCATCACTCTCTTAAGCTTCTGCATCACTCTCTTGAGCCTCTGCATCACTCTCTTCAGCCTCTGCATCCCTTTCTTGAGCCTCTGCATCATCCTCCTAAGCCTCAGCATCACTCACTTTAGCCTCTGCATCATTCTCTTCAGCCTCTGCATCCCTCTCTTGAGCCTCTGCATCATTCTCCTAAGCCTCTTCATCACTCTCTTGAGCCTCTGTATCACTCTCTTGAGCCTCTGCATCCCTCTCTTAAGCATCTGCATCACTCTCTTAAGCCTCTGCATCACTCTCTTTAGCCTCTGCATCACCCTCTTGAGCCTCTGCATCACTCTCTTGGGCCTCTGCATCACTCTCTTGAGCCTCTGCATTACTCTCTTGAGCCTCTGTATCACTCTCATGAGCCTCTGCATCACTCTCTTGAGCCTCTGCATCCCTCTCCTGAGCCTCTGCATCACTGTCTTGAGCCTCTGCATCATTCTTTTGAGTCTCCGCATCCCTCTCTTAAGCCTCTGCATCCCCTGTCTTGAGCCTCTGCATCATTCTCTTCAGCCTCTGAATCACTCTCTTGAGCCTCTGCAGCACTCTCCTGAGCCTCTGCATCACTCTTTTAAGCCTCTGCATCATTCTCTTCAGCCTCTGCATCTTTCTCTTGGGCCTCTGCATCATTCTCTTCAGCCTCTGCATTCCTCTCTTAAGCCTCTGCATCCCTCTCATGAGCCCCTGCATCCCTCTCTGGAGCTTTTGCATCCCTCTTTTGAACCTCTGCATCCCTCTCTTAAGCCTCTGCATCACTCTCTTCAGCCTCTGCATCACTCTCTTGAGCCTCTGCATCCCCTCTATTAAGCCTCTACATCACTCTCTTAAGCCTCTGCATCACTCTATTGAGCTTCTGCATCACTCTCTTGAGCCTCTACATCGCTCTCCTGAGCCTCTGCATCACTCTCGTAATCCTCTCGATCACTCTCTTGAGCCTCTGCAACACTCTCTTGAGCCTCTGCCTCACTCTCCTAAGCCTCTGCATCCCTCTCCTGAGCCTCTGAATCCCTCTTTTGAGCCTCTGCATCACTCTCTTGAGCCTCTGCAACACTCTCTTCATCCTTTGCATTCCTCTCTTGAGCATCTGCATCACTCTCTTGAGCCTCTGCATCCCTCTCTTGAGCCTCTGCAACACTCTCTTCAGCCTCTGCATCACTCTCTTAAGCCTCTGAATCCCTCTCTTGTTCCTTTAATTCCCGCTCATGAGCCTCTGCATCACTCTCTCGAACCTCTGCATCACTCTCCTGATCCTTTGCATCACTTTCGTGAGCCTCTGCATCACTCTCTTAAGCCTCTGCATCACTATCTTAAGCCTCTGCATCCCTCTCTTGATCCTCTGCATCACTCTCTTGAGCCTCTGCATCACTCTCTTAAGCCTCTGCATCTCTCCCTTCAGCCTCTGCATCACTCTCTGGAGCCTCTGCATCCCTCTCTGGAGCCTCAGCATCCCTCTCTTGAGCCTCTGCATCACTCTCTTTAACCTCTTCATCATTCTCTTGAGCCTCTGCATCCCTCTCTTAAGCCTCTGCATCACTCTCTTGACCCTTTGCATCCCTCTCTTAAGCCTCTGCATCACTCTCTTGAGCCTCTGCATCCCTCTCTTGAACTCCTGCATACCACTCATGAGCCTCTGCATCCCTCTCTTGAGCCTTTGCATCACTCACTTAAGCCTCTGCATCACTCTCTTGAGCCTCTGCATCACTCCCAAGAGCATATACATCACTATCTTGTGCCTTTTCATCCCTCACTTGAGCCTCTGCATCCCTCTCTTGAGCCTCTGCATCACTCTCAAGAGCCTATGCATCACTCTCTTGTTCCTCTTCATCCCTCCCTTGAGCCTCTGCATCCCTCTTTTGAGAATCTGCATCCCTCTCTTAAGCCTCTGCATCACTCTGTTAAGCCTCTGCATCACTCTCGTAAGCCTCTGAATCACTCTGTTGAGCTTCTGCATCCCTCTCTTGAGCCTCTGAATCACTCTCTTCAGCCTCTGCATCCTTCTCTTGAGCCTCTGCATCACTCCTCTTGAGCCTCTGCATCACTCTCTGTAGCCTTTGCATCACCATCTTGAGCCTCAGCATCCCTCTCGTGAGCCTCTGCAGCACTCTCTTGAGCCTCTTCATCATTCTCTTGAGCCTCTGCATCCCTCTCTTAAGCCTCTGCATCCCTCTCGTAAGCCTCTGCATCACTCTCTTGAGCCTTTGCATCCCTCTCTTAAGCCTCTGCATCACTCTCTTGAGCCTCTGCATCCCTCTCTTGAACTCCTGCATACCTCTCATGAGCCTCTGCATCCCTCTCTTGAACCTTTGCATCACTCTCTTAAGCCTCTTCATTCCTCACTTGAGCCTCTGCATCCCTCTCTTGAGCCACTGCATCCCTTCCTTGAGCCTCTGCATCCCTCTCCTGAGCCTCTGCATCCCTCTCTTAAGCCTCTGCATCACTCTGTTAAGCCTCTGCATCACTCTCGTAAGCCTCTGAATCACACTGTTGAGCTTCTGCATCCCTCTCTTGATCCTCTGAATCACTCTGTTTAGCTTCAGCATCCCTCTCTTGAGCCTCTGCATCACTCTCTTCAGCCTCTGCATCACTCTCTTAAACCTCTGAATCCTTCTCTTGAGGCCTCTGCATTACTCTCTCGAACCTCTGCCTCACTCTCTTAATCCTCTGCATCACTCTCATGAGCCTCATCACTCTCATGAGAAAAGGAAAATCAGGAACATTTTAGTTAATTCTAATGAAAACACATTGATTTTTATCATTTGTATTGGAAGCAACATCTTTATACGTCTTTTTTTAGGGTTTAAAAAATACGAAACGTCGCTTTATGATTCGAAGTTAAAATCCTCAAATTTGGCATAATAATGATTTTTTTCACGTTTTTCATGTAGTTTGATATTACGTAAATATATTCATTTTTACCAATATTTCGATACTATTTCATGTCATATCACGATATGTGATTTCACCTTCAAATCACAGATTTTCGCATAATATTACATTATAAGCAAGTTTTCTTGCATTTTATTTCGTACTAAAAATCATCGAATTCAGCAATATTTTCACGTTTATCATCCCATTTTCCTATATGTGATATAAACAAAATATCATCGAATTAGGCAATATTTTGCTGTTTTTCCACGTTTGTTTGAATTTTCAGTTTATTATTAATTCATTAAATATACGATGAAAATGATGCAAACACATAATTGATTAGAAATTAACCTTAAACACTTAATTTTCAATCAACTATTTGTTTCTCGTTAAAATACTGAGTAAGATATTGAAAAGGGGAAAAGTTCTGTTTTATTGCATATATCGACGTTTCAGCCGGATTAAAGCGGGTTTACGTGTACATCTTCCATTGGTAATATAAACGGAAAATCAGGAACGTTTTAGTTAATTCTAATGAAAACACATTGATTTTTATCATTTGTATTAGAAGCAACATTGTCATATGTCTTTTCTTGGATCTAAATAATACGAAACCTCGCTCAATGATTTGAAGATAAAGTCCTCAAATATGGTAATATAGTGAATTTTTCACGTTATTCATGTAGTGTGATTTTACGTATATATATTCGTTTTTACCAATATTTCGATACTATTTCATGTAGTATCACGATATGTGATTTTGCTTTCAAATCTCAGATTTTCGCATAATAATGCATTTTTAGCAAGTTTTCTTGCATTTTGTTCCGTACTAAAAATCATCGAATTCAGCAATATTTTGACGTTTATCATCCCCCTTTGCCTTTATGTGATATAAACAAAATATCATCGAATTAGGCAATATTTTTCGGTTTTTCCACGTTTTTGTGAATTTTCAGTTTATTGTTATTAATTCATTAAATATACGATAAAAATGATGCAAACACATAATTGATTAAAATTTAACCTTAAACAGTTCATTTTCAATCAACTATTTGTTTCTCGTTAAAATACTGAGTAAGATATTGAAAAAGGGAGAAGTTCTGTTTTATTGCATATATCGACGTTTCAGCCGAATGAGAGCGGTTTTACCTGTACATCTTCCATCGGAAATAAAAACGGAAAATCAGGAACGTTTTAGTTAATTCTAATGAAAACACATTGATTTGTATCATTTGTATTGGACACAACATTGTCATATGTCTTTTCTTGGATCTAAATAATACGAAACCTCGCTCTATGATTTGAAGTTAAAATCTCAAATATGGTAATATAGTGACTTTTTTCACATTATTCGTGTAGTGTAATTTTTCGTAAATATATTAGTTTTTACCATTATTTCGATACTACTTCATGTTTATTCACGATATGTGATTTGGCCTACAAATCTCAGAATTTCGCAAATTTTGCATTTTTAAGCAAGTTTTGTTGCATTTTGTTTTTTACTAAAAATCATCGAATTTTGCATTATTTTGACCTTTATCATTCTCTTTTCCTTTATGTGATTTAAACAAAATATCATCGAATTAGTCAATATTTTGCCGTTTTTCCACGTTTTTGTGAATTTTCAGTATATTGGTATTATTTCATTAAATATACGAGAAAAATTATGCAAACACATAATTGATCAGAAAATAACCTTAAATACTTCATTTTTAATCATCTATTTGTTTTTAGTTAAAATACTCAGTAAGATATTGAAAAGGGGAGAAGTTCTGTTTTTACTGCATATATCGACGTTTCAGCCGGTTTAGAACGGTTTTACTTGTACATCTTCCATCGGTAATATAAACCGAAAATCAGGAACATTTTAGTTAATTTTAATGAAAACACATTGATTTTTATCATTTGTATTGGAAGCAACATCTTTATACATCTTTTCTAGGGTCTAAAAAATACGAAACCTCGCTTTATGATTCGAAGTTAAAATCCTCAAATTTGGCATAATAATGACTTTTTCACGTTTTTCATGTAGTTTGATATTACGTAAATATATTCATTTTTACCAATATTTCGATACTATTTCATGTCGTATCACGATATGTGATTTGGCCTTTAAATCACAGATTTTCGCATAATATTCCATTTTAAGCAATATAATATTAAAAAGTTTTCTTGCATTTTGATTCGTACTAAAAATCATCGAATTCAGCAATATTTTGAAGTTTATCATCCCCTTTTCCTTTATGTAATATTTATAAATATCATCGAATTAGGCAATTTTTTTGGTTTTTCCACGTTTTTGTGAATTTTCAGTTTATTGTTATTAATTCATTAAATATACGATGAAAATGATGCAAACACATAATTGATTAGAAATTAACCTTAAACACTTAATTTTCAATCAACTATTTGTTTCTCGTTAAAATACTGAGTAAGATATTGAAAAGGGGAAAAGCTCTGTTTTATTGCATATATCGACGTTTCAGCCGGATTAAAGCGGGTTTACGTGTACATCTTCCATTGGTAATATAAACGGAAAATCAGGAACGTTTTAGTTAATTCTAATGAAAACACATTGATTTTTATCATTTGTATTAGAAGCAACATTGTCATATGTCTTTTCTTGGATCTAAATAATACGAAACCTCGCTCAATGATTTGAAGATAAAGTCCTCAAATATGGTAATATAGTGACTTTTTTCACGTTATTCATGTAGTGTGATTTTACGTATATATATTCGTTTTTACCAATATTTCGATACTACTTCATGTTTTCTCACGATATGTGATTTCGCTATCAAATCTCAGAATTTCGCAAATTTTGCATTTTTAGCAAGTTTTCTTGCATTTTGTTTTGTACTAAAAATCATCGAATTTAGCAATATTTTGATCCTTATCATCCCCTTTTCCTTTATGTGATTAAAACAAAATATCATCGAATTAGGAAACATTTTGCCATTTTTCAACGTTTTTGTGAATTTTCAGTTTATTGTTATTAATTCATTATATATACGATAAAATTTATGCAAACACATAATTGATCAGAAAATAATTTTAAATACTTCATTTTCAATCATCTATTTGTTTCTCGTTAAAATACTGAGTAAGATATTGAAAAGGGGAGAAGTTCTGTTTTTATTGCATATATCGACGTTTCACCCGGATTAGAACGGTTTTACGTGTACATCTTCCATCATTAATATAAACCAAAAATCAGGAACATTTTAGTTAATTTTAATGAAAACACATTGACCTTTATCATTTGTATTAGAAGCAGCATCTTTATACGTCTTTTCTAGGGTTTAAAAAATAAGAAACGTAATATAATTCGTAACTATGATTCGAAGTTAAAATCCTCATATTTCGTATAATAATGACTTTTTTCACGTTTTTCATGTAGTTTGATATTACGTAAATATATTCATATTTACCAATATTTTGATACTATTTCATGTAGTATCACAATATGTGATTATCCTTAAAATCTCAGATTTTCGCATAATATTGAATTTTAAGCAAGTTTTCTTGCATTTTGTTCCGTACTAAAAATCATCGAATTCAGCAATATTTTGACGTTTATCATACTCTTTTCCTCTATGTGATATAAACAAAATACCATCGAATTAGGCAATATTTTTCGGTTTTTCCACGTTTTTGTGAATTTTCAGTTTATTGTTATTAATTCATTAAATATACGATAAAAATGATGCAAACACATAATTGATTAAAATTTAACATTAAACAGTTCATTTTCAATCAACTATTTGTTTCTCGTTAAAATACTGAGTAAGATATTGAAAAGGGGAAAAGTTCTGTTTTATTGCATATATCGACGTTTCAGCCGGATTAAAGCGGGTTTACGTGGACATCTTCCATTGGTAATATAAACGGAAAATCAGGAACGTTTTAGTTAATTCTAATAAAAACACATTGATTTTTATCATTTGTATTAGAAGCAACATTGTCATATGTCTTTTCTTGGATCTAAATAATACGAAACCTCGCTCAGTGATTTGAAGATAAAGTCCTCAAATATGGTAATATAGTGACTTTTTTCACGTTATTCATGTAGTGTGATTTTACGTATATATATTCGTTTTTACCAATATTTCGTGTTTTCTCACGATATGTGATTTCGCTATCAAATCTCAGAATTTCGCAAATTTTGCATTTTTAGCAAGTTTTCTTGCATTTTGTTTTGTACTAAAAATCATCGAATTTAGCAATATTTTGATCCTTATCATCCCCTTTTCCTTTATGTGATTTAAACAAAATATCATCGAATTATGAAACATTTTGCCATTTTTCAACGTTTTTGTGAATTTTCAGTTTATTGTTATTAATTCATTAAATATACGATAAAAATTATGCAAACACATAATTGATCAGAAAATAACCTTAAATACTTCATTTTCAATCATCTATTTGTTTCTCGTTAAAATACTGAGTAAGATATTGAAAAGGGGAGAAGTTCTGTTTTTATTGCATATATCGACGTTTCACCCGGATTAGAACGGTTTTACGTGTACATCTTCCATCATTAATATACACCAAAAATCAGGAACATTTTAGTTAATTTTAATGAAAACACATTGACTTTTATCATTTGTATTAGAAGCAGCATCTTTATACGTCTTTCCTGGGGTCTAAAAAATAAGAAACGTAATATTATTCGTAACTATGATTCGAAGTTAAAATCCTCATATTTGGTATAATAATGACTTTTTTCACGTTTTTCATGTAGTTTGATATTACGTAAATATATTCATTTTTACCAATATTTTGATACTATTTCATGTAGTATCACAATATGTGATTATCCTTAAAATCTCAGATTTTCGCATAATATTGAATTTTAAGCAAGTTTTCTTGCATTTTGTTCCGTACTAAAAATCATCGAATTCAGCAATATTTTGACGTTTATCATACCCTTTTCCTTTATGTGATATAAACAAAATATCATCGAATTAGGCAATATTTTTCGGTTTTTCCACGTTTTTGTGAATTTTCAGTTTATTGTTATTAATTCATTAAATATACGATAAAAATGATGCAAATACATAATTGATTAAAATTTAACCTTAAACAGTTCATTTTCAATCAACTATTTGTTTCTCGTTAAAATACTGAGTAAGATATTGAAAAAGGGAGAAGTTCTGTTTTATTGCATATATCGACGTTTCAGCCGAATGAGAGCGGTTTTACGTGTACATCTTCCATCGGAAATATAAACGGAAAATCAGGAACGTTTTAGTTAATTCTAATGAAAACACATTGATTTTTATCATTTGTATTGGACACAACATTGTCATATGTCTTTTCTTGGATCTAAATAATACGAAACCTCGCTCTATGATTTGAAGTTAAAATCTCAAATATGGTAATATAGTGACTTTTTTCACATTATTCGTGTAGTGTAATTTTTCGTAAATATATTAGTTTTTACCATTATTTCGATACTACTTCATGTTTATTCACGATATGTGATTTGGCCTACAAATCTCAGAATTTCGCAAATTTTGCATTTTTAAGCAAGTTTTGTTGCATTTTGTTTTTTACTAAAAATCATCGAATTTTGCATTATTTTGACCTTTATCATTCTCTTTTCCTTTATGTGATTTAAACAAAATATCATCGAATTAGTCAATATTTTGCCGTTTTTCCACGTTTTTGTGAATTTTCAGTATATTGGTATTATTTCATTAAATATACGAGAAAAATTATGCAAACACATAATTGATCAGAAAATAACCTTAAATACTTCATTTTTAATCATCTATTTGTTTTTAGTTAAAATACTCAGTAAGATATTGAAAAGGGGAGAAGTTCTGTTTTTACTGCATATATCGACGTTTCAGCCGGTTTAGAACGGTTTTACTTGTACATCTTCCATCGGTAATATAAACCGAAAATCAGGAACATTTTAGTTAATTTTAATGAAAACACATTGATTTTTATCATTTGTATTGGAAGCAACATCTTTACACATCTTTTCTAGGGTCTAAAAAATACGAAACCTCGCTTTATGATTCGAAGTTAAAATCCTCAAATTTGGCATAATAATGACTTTTTCACGTTTTTCATGTAGTTTGATATTACGTAAATATATTCATTTTTACCAATATTTCGATACTATTTCATATCGTATCACGATATGTGATTTGGCCTTTAAATCACAGATTTTCGCATAATATTCCATTTTAAGCAATATAATATTAAAAAGTTTTCTTGCATTTTGATTCGTACTAAAAATCATCGAATTCAGCAATATTTTGAAGTTTATCATCCCCTTTTCCTTTATGTAATATAAATCAAATATCATCGAATTAGGCAATTTTTTTGGTTTTTCCACGTTTTTGTGAATTTTCAGTTTATTGTTATTAATTCATTAAATATACGATGAAAATGATGCAAACACATAATTGATTAGAAATTAACCTTAAACACTTAATTTTCAATCAACTATTTGTTTCTCGTTAAAATACTGAGTAAGATATTGAAAAGGGGAAAAGCTCTGTTTTATTGCATATATCGACGTTTCAGCCGGATTAAAGCGGGTTTACGTGTACATCTTCCATTGGTAATATAAACGGAAAATCAGGAACGTTTTAGTTAATTCTAATGAAAACACATTGATTTTTATCATTTGTATTAGAAGCAACATTGTCATATGTCTTTTCTTGGATCTAAATAATACGAAACCTCGCTCAATGATTTGAAGATAAAGTCCTCAAATATGGTAATATAGTGAATTTTTCACGTTATTCATATAGTGTGATTTTACGTATATATATTCGTTTTTACCAATATTTCGATACTACTTTATGTTTTCTCACGGTATGTGATTTCGCTATCAAATCTCAGAATTTCGCAAATTTTGCATTTTTAGCAAGTTTTCTTGCATTTTGTTTTGTACTAAAAATCATCGAATTTAGCAATATTTTGATCCTTATCGTCCCCTTTTCCTTTATGTGATTTAAACAAAATATCATCGAATTATGAAACATTTTGCCATTTTTCAACGTTTTTGTGAATTTTCAGTTTATTGTTATTAATGCATTAAATATACGATAAAAATTATGCAAACACATAATTGATCAGAAAATAACCTTAAATACTTCATTTTCAATCATCTATTTGTTTCTCGTTAAAATACTGAGTAAGATATTGAAAAGGGGAGAAGTTCTGTTTTTATTGCATATATCGACGTTTCACCCGGATTAGAACGGTTTTACGTGTACATCTTCCATCATTAATATACACCAAAAATCAGGAACATTTTAGTTAATTTTAATGAAAACACATTGACTTTTATCATTTGTATTAGAAGCAGCATCTTTATACGTCTTTCCTGGGGTCTAAAAAATAAGAAACGTAATATTATTCGTAACTATGATTCGAAGTTAAAATCCTCATATTTGGTATAATAATGACTTTTTTCACGTTTTTCATGTAGTTTGATATTACGTAAATATATTCATTTTTACCAATATTTTGATACTATTTCATGTAGTATCACAATATGTGATTATCCTTAAAATCTCAGATTTTCGCATAATATTGAATTTTAAGCAAGTTTTCTTGCATTTTGTTCCGTACTAAAAATCATCGAATTCAGCAATATTTTGACGTTTATCATACCCTTTTCCTTTATGTGATATAAACAAAATATCATCGAATTAGGCAATATTTTTCGGTTTTTCCACGTTTTTGTGAATTTTCAGTTTATTGTTATTAATTCATTAAATATACGATAAAAATGATGCAAACACATAATTGATTAAAATTTAACCTTAAACAGTTCATTTTAAATCAACTATTTGTTTCTCGTTAAAATACTGAGTAAGATATTGAAAAAGGGAGAAGTTCTGTTTTATTGCATATATCGACGTTTCAGCCGAATGAGAGCGGTTTTACGTGTACATCTTCCATCGGAAATATAAACGGAAAATCAGGAACGTTTTAGTTAATTCTAATGAAAACACATTGATTTTTATCATTTGTATTGGACACAACATTGTCATATGTCTTTTCTTGGATCTAAATAATACGAAACCTCGCTCTATGATTTGAAGTTAAAATCTCAAATATGGTAATATAGTGACTTTTTTCACATTATTCGTGTAGTGTAATTTTTCGTAAATATATTAGTTTTTACCATTATTTCGATACTACTTCATGTTTATTCACGATATGTGATTTGGCCTACAAATCTCAGAATTTCGCAAATTTTTCATTTTTAAGCAAGTTTTGTTGCATTTTGTTTTTTACTAAAAATCATCGAATTTTGCATTATTTTGACCTTTATCATTCTCTTTTCCTTTATGTGATTTAAACAAAATATCATCGAATTAGTCAATATTTTGCCGTTTTTCCACGTTTTTGTGAATTTTCAGTATATTGGTATTATTTCATTAAATATACGAGAAAAATTATGCAAACACATAATTGATCAGAAAATAACCTTAAATACTTCATTTTTAATCATCTATTTGTTTTTAGTTAAAATACTCAGTAAGATATTGAAAAGGGGAGAAGTTCTGTTTTTACTGCATATATCGACGTTTCAGCCGGTTTAGAACGGTTTTACTTGTACATCTTCCATCGGTAATATAAACCGAAAATCAGGAACATTTTAGTTAATTTTAATGAAAACACATTGATTTTTATCATTTGTATTGGAAGCAACATCTTTATACATCTTTTCTAGGGTCTAAAAAATACGAAACCTCGCTTTATGATTCGAAGTTAAAATCCTCAAATTTGGCATAATAATGACTTTTTCACGTTTTTCATGTAGTTTGATATTACGTAAATATATTCATTTTTACCAATAATTCGATACTATTTCATGTCGTATCATGATATGTGATTTGGCCTTTAAATCACAGATTTTCGCATAATATTCCATTTTAAGCAATATAATATTAAAAAGTTTTCTTGCATTTTGATTCGTACTAAAAATCATCGAATTCAGCAATATTTTGAAGTTTATCATCCCCTTTTCCTTTATGTAATATAAATCAAATATCATCGAATTAGGCAATTTTTTTGGTTTTTCCACGTTTTTGTGAATTTTCAGTTTATTGTTATTAATTCATTAAATATACGATGAAAATGATGCAAACACATAATTGATTAGAAATTAACCTTAAACACTTAATTTTCAATCAACTATTTGTTTCTCGTTAAAATACTGAGTAAGATATTGAAAAGGGGAAAAGCTCTGTTTTATTGCATATATCGACGTTTCAGCCGGATTAAAGCGGGTTTACGTGTACATCTTCCATTGGTAATATAAACGGAAAATCAGGAACGTTTTAGTTAATTCTAATGAAAACACATTGATTTTTATCATTTGTATTAGAAGCAACATTGTCATATGTCTTTTCTTGGATCTAAATAATACGAAACCTCGCTCAATGATTTGAAGATAAAGTCCTCAAATATGGTAATATAGTGAATTTTTTCACGTTATTCATATAGTGTGATTTTACGTATATATATTCGTTTTTACCAATATTTCGATACTACTTTATGTTTTCTCACGGTATGTGATTTCGCTATCAAATCTCAGAATTTCGCAAATTTTGCATTTTTAGCAAGTTTTCTTGCATTTTGTTTTGTACTAAAAATCATCGAATTTAGCAATATTTTGATCCTTATCATCCCCTTTTCCTTTATGTGATTTAAACAAAATATCATCGAATTATGAAACATTTTGCCATTTTTCAACGTTTTTGTGAATTTTCAGTTTATTGTTATTAATTCATTAAATATACGATAAAAATTATGCAAACACATAATTGATCAGAAAATAACCTTAAATACTTCATTTTCAATCATCTATTTGTTTCTCGTTAAAATACTGAGTAAGATATTGAAAAGGGGAGAAGTTCTGTTTTTATTGCATATATCGACGTTTCACCCGGATTAGAACGGTTTTACGTGTACATCTTCCATCATTAATATACACCAAAAATCAGGAACATTTTAGTTAATTTTAATGAAAACACATTGACTTTTATCATTTGTATTAGAAGCAGCATCTTTATACGTCTTTCCTGGGGTCTAAAAAATAAGAAACGTAATATTATTCGTAACTATGATTCGAAGTTAAAATCCTCATATTTGGTATAATAATGACTTTTTTCACGTTTTTCATGTAGTTTGATATTACGTAAATATATTCATTTTTACCAATATTTTGATACTATTTCATGTAGTATCACAATATGTGATTATCCTTAAAATCTCAGATTTTCGCATAATATTGAATTTTAAGCAAGTTTTCTTGCATTTTGTTCCGTACTAAAAATCATCGAATTCAGCAATATTTTGACGTTTATCATACCCTTTTCCTTTATGTGATATAAACAAAATATCATCGAATTAGGCAATATTTTTCGGTTTTTCCACGTTTTTGTGAATTTTCAGTTTATTGTTATTAATTCATTAAATATACGATAAAAATGATGCAAACACATAATTGATTAAAATTTAACCTTAAACAGTTCATTTTCAATCAACTATTTGTTTCTCGTTAAAATACTGAGTAAGATATTGAAAAAGGGAGAAGTTCTGTTTTATTGCATATATCGACGTTTCAGCCGAATGAGAGCGGTTTTACGTGTACATCTTCCATCGGAAATATAAACGGAAAATCAGGAACGTTTTAGTTAATTCTAATGAAAACACATTGATTTTTATCATTTGTATTGGACACAACATTGTCATATGTCTTTTCTTGGATCTAAATAATACGAAACCTCGCTCTATGATTTGAAGTTAAAATCTCAAATATGGTAATATAGTGACTTTTTTCACATTATTCGTGTAGTGTAATTTTTCGTAAATATATTAGTTTTTACCATTATTTCGATACTACTTCATGTTTATTCACGATATGTGATTTGGCCTACAAATCTCAGAATTTCGCAAATTTTGCATTTTTAAGCAAGTTTTGTTGCATTTTGTTTTTTACTAAAAATCATCGAATTTTGCATTATTTTGACCTTTATCATTCTCTTTTCCTTCATGTGATTTAAACAAAATATCATCGAATTAGTCAATATTTTGCCGTTTTTCCACGTTTTTGTGAATTTTCAGTATATTGGTATTATTTCATTAAATATACGAGAAAAATTATGCAAACACATAATTGATCAGAAAATAACCTTAAATACTTCATTTTTAATCATCTATTTGTTTTTAGTTAAAATACTCAGTAAGATATTGAAAAGGGGAAAAGTTCTGTTTTTACTGCATATATCGACGTTTCAGCCGGTTTAGAACGGTTTTACTTGTACATCTTCCATCGGTAATATAAACCGAAAATCAGGAACATTTTAGTTAATTTTAATGAAAACACATTGATTTTTATCATTTGTATTGGAAGCAACATCTTTATACATCTTTTCTAGGGTCTAAAAAATACGAAACCTCGCTTTATGATTCGAAGTTAAAATCCTCAAATTTGGCATAATAATGACTTTTTCACGTTTTTCATGTAGTTTGATATTACGTAAATATATTCATTTTTACCAATATTTCGATACTATTTCATGTCGTATCATGATATGTGATTTGGCCTTTAAATCACAGATTTTCGCATAATATTCCATTTTAAGCAATATAATATTAAAAAGTTTTCTTGCATTTTGATTCGTACTAAAAATCATCGAATTCAGCAATATTTTGAAGTTTATCATCCCCTTTTCCTTTATGTAATATAAATCAAATATCATCGAATTAGGCAATTTTTTTGGTTTTTCCACGTTTTTGTGAATTTTCAGTTTATTGTTATTAATTCATTAAATATACGATGAAAATGATGCAAACACATAATTGATTAGAAATTAACCTTAAACACTTAATTTTCAATCAACTATTTGTTTCTCGTTAAAATACTGAGTAAGATATTGAAAAGGGGAAAAGCTCTGTTTTATTGCATATATCGACGTTTCAGCCGGATTAAAGCGGGTTTACGTGTACATCTTCCATTGGTAATATAAACGGAAAATCAGGAACGTTTTAGTTAATTCTAATGAAAACACATTGATTTTTATCATTTGTATTAGAAGCAACATTGTCATATGTCTTTTCTTGGATCTAAATAATACGAAACCTCGCTCAATGATTTGAAGATAAAGTCCTCAAATATGGTAATATAGTGACTTTTTTCACGTTATTCATGTAGTGTGATTTTACGTATATATATTCGTTTTTACCAATATTTCGATACTACTTCACGTTTTCTCACGATATGTGATTTCGCTATCAAATCTCAGAATTTCGCAAATTTTGCATTTTTAGCAAGTTTTCTTGTATTTTGTTTTGTACTAAAAATCATCGAATTTAGCAATATTTTGATCCTTATCATCCCCTTTTCCTTTATGTGATTTAAACAAAATATCATCGAATTAGGAAACATTTTGCCATTTTTCAACGTTTTTGTGAATTTTCAGTTTATTGTTATTAATTCATTATATATACGATAAAATTTATGCAAACACATAATTGATCAGAAAATAATTTTAAATACTTCATTTTCAATCATCTATTTGTTTCTCGTTAAAATACTGAGTAAGATATTGAAAAGGGGAGAAGTTCTGTTTTTATTGCATATATCGACGTTTCACCCGGATTAGAACGGTTTTACGTGTACATCTTCCATCATTAATATACACCAAAAATCAGGAACATTTTAGTTAATTTTAATGAAAACACATTGACTTTTATCATTTGTATTAGAAGCAGCATCTTTATACGTCTTTCCTGGGGTCTAAAAAATAAGAAACGTAATATTATTCGTAACTATGATTCGAAGTTAAAATCCTCATATTTGGTATAATAATGACTTTTTCACGTTTTTCATGTAGTTTGATATTACGTAAATATATTCATTTTTACCAATATTTTGATACTATTTCATGTAGTATCACAATATGTGATTATCCTTAAAATCTCAGATTTTCGCATAATATTGAATTTTAAGCAAGTTTTCTTGCATTTTGTTCCGTACTAAAAATCATCGAATTCAGCAATATTTTGACGTTTATCATACCCTTTTCCTTTATGTGATATAAACAAAATATCATCGAATTAGGCAATATTTTTCGGTTTTTCCACGTTTTTGTGAATTTTCAGTTTATTGTTATTAATTCATTAAATATACGATAAAAATGATGCAAACACATAATTGATTAAAATTTAACCTTAAACAGTTCATTTTCAATCAACTATTTGTTTCTCGTTAAAATACTGAGTAAGATATTGAAAAAGGGAGAAGTTCTGTTTTATTGCATATATCGACGTTTCAGCCGAATGAGAGCGGTTTTACGTGTACATCTTCCATCGGAAATATAAACGGAAAATCAGGAACGTTTTAGTTAATTCTAATGAAAACACATTGATTTTTATCATTTGTATTGGACACAACATTGTCATATGTCTTTTCTTGGATCTAAATAATACGAAACCTCGCTCTATGATTTGAAGTTAAAATCTCAAATATGGTAATATAGTGACTTTTTTCACATTATTCGTGTAGTGTAATTTTTCGTAAATATATTAGTTTTTACCATTATTTCGATACTACTTCATGTTTATTCACGATATGTGATTTGGCCTACAAATCTCAGAATTTCGCAAATTTTGCATTTTTAAGCAAGTTTTGTTGCATTTTGTTTTTTACTAAAAATCATCGAATTTTGCATTATTTTGACCTTTATCATTCTCTTTTCCTTCATGTGATTTAAACAAAATATCATCGAATTAGTCAATATTTTGCCGTTTTTCCACGTTTTTGTGAATTTTCAGTATATTGGTATTATTTCATTAAATATACGAGAAAAATTATGCAAACACATAATTGATCAGAAAATAACCTTAAATACTTCATTTTTAATCATCTATTTGTTTTTAGTTAAAATACTCAGTAAGATATTGAAAAGGGGAAAAGTTCTGTTTTTACTGCATATATCGACGTTTCAGCCGGTTTAGAACGGTTTTACTTGTACATCTTCCATCGGTAATATAAACCGAAAATCAGGAACATTTTAGTTAATTTTAATGAAAACACATTGATTTTTATCATTTGTATTGGAAGCAACATCTTTATACATCTTTTCTAGGGTCTAAAAAATACGAAACCTCGCTTTATGATTCGAAGTTAAAATCCTCAAATTTGGCATAATAATGACTTTTTCACGTTTTTCATGTAGTTTGATATTACGTAAATATATTCATTTTTACCAATATTTCGATACTATTTCATGTCGTATCATGATATGTGATTTGGCCTTTAAATCACAGATTTTCGCATAATATTCCATTTTAAGCAATATAATATTAAAAAGTTTTCTTGCATTTTGATTCGTACTAAAAATCATCGAATTCAGCAATATTTTGAAGTTTATCATCCCCTTTTCCTTTATGTAATATAAATCAAATATCATCGAATTAGGCAATTTTTTTGGTTTTTCCACGTTTTTGTGAATTTTCAGTTTATTGTTATTAATTCATTAAATATACGATGAAAATGATGCAAACACATAATTGATTAGAAATTAACCTTAAACACTTAATTTTCAATCAACTATTTGTTTCTCGTTAAAATACTGAGTAAGATATTGAAAAGGGGAAAAGCTCTGTTTTATTGCATATATCGACGTTTCAGCCGGATTAAAGCGGGTTTACGTGTACATCTTCCATTGGTAATATAAACGGAAAATCAGGAACGTTTTAGTTAATTCTAATGAAAACACATTGATTTTTATCATTTGTATTAGAAGCAACATTGTCATATGTCTTTTCTTGGATCTAAATAATACGAAACCTCGCTCAATGATTTGAAGATAAAGTCCTCAAATATGGTAATATAGTGACTTTTTTCACGTTATTCATGTAGTGTGATTTTACATATATATATTCGTTTTTACCAATATTTCGATACTACTTCACGTTTTCTCACGATATGTGATTTCGCTATCAAATCTCAGAATTTCGCAAATTTTGCATTTTTAGCAAGTTTTCTTGCATTTTGTTTTGTACTAAAAATCATCGAATTTAGCAATATTTTGATCCTTATCATCCCCTTTTCCTTTATGTGATTTAAACAAAATATCATCGAATTAGGAAACATTTTGCCATTTTTCAACGTTTTTGTGAATTTTCAGTTTATTGTTAT
Organism: Procambarus clarkii; assembly: GCF_040958095.1. NCBI lineage: Eukaryota > Metazoa > Arthropoda > Malacostraca > Decapoda > Cambaridae > Procambarus > Procambarus clarkii. The sequence continues at coordinate 28,030,709 of NC_091187.1, forward strand.
TAATTCATTATATATACGATAAAATTTATGCAAACACATAATTGATCAGAAAATAATTTTAAATACTTCATTTTCAATCATCTATTTGTTTCTCGTTAAAATACTGAGTAAGATATTGAAAAGGGGAGAAGTTCTGTTTTTATTGCATATATCGACGTTTCACCCGGATTAGAACGGTTTTACGTGTACATCTTCCATCATTAATATACACCAAAAATCAGGAACATTTTAGTTAATTTTAATGAAAACACATTGACTTTTATCATTTGTATTAGAAGCAGCATCTTTATACGTCTTTCCTGGGGTCTAAAAAATAAGAAACGTAATATTATTCGTAACTATGATTCGAAGTTAAAATCCTCATATTTGGTATAATAATGACTTTTTCACGTTTTTCATGTAGTTTGATATTACGTAAATATATTCATTTTTACCAATATTTTGATACTATTTCATGTAGTATCACAATATGTGATTATCCTTAAAATCTCAGATTTTCGCATAATATTGAATTTTAAGCAAGTTTTCTTGCATTTTGTTCCGTACTAAAAATCATCGAATTCAGCAATATTTTGACGTTTATCATACCCTTTTCCTTTATGTGATATAAACAAAATATCATCGAATTAGGCAATATTTTTCGGTTTTTCCACGTTTTTGTGAATTTTCAGTTTATTGTTATTAATTCATTAAATATGATGAAAATGATGCATTAAAAATGATGCAAACACATAATTTATTAAAATTTAACCTTAAACAGTTCATTTTCAATCAACTATTTGTTTCTCGTTAAAATACTGAGTAAGATATTGAAAAAGGGAGAAGTTCTGTTTTATTGCATATATCGACGTTTCAGCCGAATGAGAGCGGTTTTACGTGTACATCTTCCATCGGAAATATCAACGGAAAATCAGGAACGTTTTAGTTAATTCTAATGAAAACACATTGATTTTTATCAATTTTTATTGTGTATTGGACACAACATTGTCATATGTCTTTTCTTGGATCTAAATAATACGAAACCTCGCTCTATGATTTGAAGTTAAAATCTCAAATATGGTAATATAGTGACTTTTTTCACATTATTCGTGTAGTGTAATTTTTCGTAAATATATTAGTTTTTACCATTATTTCGATACTACTTCATGTTTATTCACGATATGTGATTTGGCCTACAAATCTCAGAATTTCGCAAATTTTGCATTTTTAAGCAAGTTTTGTTGCATTTTGTTTTTTACTAAAAATCATCGAATTTTGCATTATTTTGACCTTTATCATTCTCTTTTCCTTTATGTGATTTAAACAAAATATCATCGAATTAGTCAATATTTTGCCGTTTTTCCACGTTTTTGTGAATTTTCAGTATATTGGTATTATTTCATTAAATATACAAGAAAAATTATGCAAACACATAATTGATCAGAAAATAACCTTAAATACTTCATTTTTAATCATCTATTTGTTTTTAGTTAAAATACTCAGTAAGATATTGAAAAGGGGAAAAGTTCTGTTTTTACTGCATATATCGACGTTTCAGCCGGTTTAGAACGGTTTTACTTGTACATCTTCCATCGGTAATATAAACCGAAAATCAGGAACATTTTAGTTAATTTTAATGAAAACACATTGATTTTTATCATTTGTATTGGAAGCAACATCTTTATACATCTTTTCTAGGGTCTAAAAAATACGAAACCTCGCTTTATGATTCGAAGTTAAAATCCTCAAATTTGGCATAATAATGACTTTTTCACGTTTTTCATGTAGTTTGATATTACGTAAATATATTCATTTTTACCAATATTTCGATACTATTTCATGTCGTATCATGATATGTGATTTGGCCTTTAAATCACAGATTTTCGCATAATATTCCATTTTAAGCAATATAATATTAAAAAGTTTTCTTGCATTTTGATTCGTACTAAAAATCATCGAATTCAGCAATATTTTGAAGTTTATCATCCCCTTTTCCTTTATGTAATATAAATCAAATATCATCGAATTAGGCAATTTTTTTGGTTTTTCCACGTTTTTGTGAATTTTCAGTTTATTGTTATTAATTCATTAAATATACGATGAAAATGATGCAAACACATAATTGATTAGAAATTAACCTTAAACACTTAATTTTCAATCAACTATTTGTTTCTCGTTAAAATACTGAGTAAGATATTGAAAAGGGGAAAAGCTCTGTTTTATTGCATATATCGACGTTTCAGCCGGATTAAAGCGGGTTTACGTGTACATCTTCCATTGGTAATATAAACGGAAAATCAGGAACGTTTTAGTTAATTCTAATGAAAACACATTGATTTTTATCATTTGTATTAGAAGCAACATTGTCATATGTCTTTTCTTGGATCTAAATAATACGAAACCTCGCTCAATGATTTGAAGATATAGTCCTCAAATATGGTAATATAGTGACTTTTTTCACGTTATTCATGTAGTGTGATTTTACGTATATATATTCGTTTTTACCAATATTTCGATACTACTTCACGTTTTCTCACGATATGTGATTTCGCTATCAAATCTCAGAATTTCGCAAATTTTGCATTTTTAGCAAGTTTTCTTGCATTTTGTTTTGTACTAAAAATCATCGAATTTAGCAATATTTTGATCCTTATCATCCCCTTTTCCTTTATGTGATTTAAACAAAATATCATCGAATTAGGAAACATTTTGCCATTTTTCAACGTTTTTGTGAATTTTCAGTTTATTGTTATTAATTCATTATATATACGATAAAATTTATGCAAACACATAATTGATCAGAAAATAATTTTAAATACTTCATTTTCAATCATCTATTTGTTTCTCGTTAAAATACTGAGTAAGATATTGAAAAGGGGAGAAGTTCTGTTTTTATTGCATATATCGACGTTTCACCCGGATTAGAACGGTTTTACGTGTACATCTTCCATCATTAATATAAACCAAAAAGCAGGAACATTTTAGTTAATTTTAATGAAAACACATTGACTTTTATCATTTGTATTAGAAGCAGCATCTTTATACGTCTTTTCTAGGGTTTAAAAAATAAGAAACGTAATATAATTCGTAACTATGATTCGAAGTTAAAATCCTCATATTTCGTATAATAATGACTTTTTTCACGTTTTTCATGTAGTTTGATATTACGTAAATATATTCATATTTACCAATATTTTGATACTATTTCATGTAGTATCACAATATGTGATTATCCTTAAAATCTCAGATTTTCGCATAATATTGAATTTTAAGCAAGTTTTCTTGCATTTTGTTCCGTACTAAAAATCATCGAATTCAGCAATATTTTGACGTTTATCATATCCTTTTCCTCTATGTGATATAAACAAAATATCATCGAATTAGGCAATATTTTTCGGTTTTTCCACGTTTTTGTGAATTTTCAGTTTATTGTTATTAATTCATTAAATATACGATAAAAATGATGCAAACACATAATTGATTAAAATTTAACATTAAACAGTTCATTTTCAATCAACTATTTGTTTCTCGTTAAAATACTGAGTAAGATATTGAAAAGGGGAAAAGTTCTGTTTTATTGCATATATCGACGTTTCAGCCGGATTAAAGCGGGTTTACGTGGACATCTTCCATTGGTAATATAAACGGAAAATCAGGAACGTTTTAGTTAATTCTAATGAAAACACATTGATTTTTATCATTTGTATTAGAAGCAACATTGTCATATGTCTTTTCTTGGATCTAAATAATACGAAACCTCGCTCAATGATTTGAAGATAAAGTCCTCAAATATGGTAATATAGTGAATTTTTCACGTTATTCATATAGTGTGATTTTACGTATATATATTCGTTTTTACCAATATTTCGATACTACTTTATGTTTTCTCACGGTATGTGATTTCGCTATCAAATCTCAGAATTTCGCAAATTTTGCATTTTTAGCAAGTTTTCTTGCATTTTGTTTTGTACTAAAAATCATCGAATTAAGCAATATTTTGATCCTTATCATCCCCTTTTCCTTTATGTGATTTAAACAAAATATCATCGAATTATGAAACATTTTGCCATTTTTCAACGTTTTTGTGAATTTTCAGTTTATTGTTATTAATTCATTAAATATACGATAAAAATTATGCAAACACATAATTGATCAGAAAATAACCTTAAATACTTCATTTTCAATCATCTATTTGTTTCTCGTTAAAATACTGAGTAAGATATTGAAAAGGGGAGAAGTTCTGTTTTTATTGCATATATCGACGTTTCACCCGGATTAGAACGGTTTTACGTGTACATCTTCCATCATTAATATAAACCAAAAAGCAGGAACATTTTAGTTAATTTTAATGAAAACACATTGACTTTTATCATTTGTATTAGAAGCAGCATCTTTATACGTCTTTTCTAGGGTTTAAAAAATAAGAAACGTAATATAATTCGTAACTATGATTCGAAGTTAAAATCCTCATATTTCGTATAATAATGACTTTTTTCACGTTTTTCATGTAGTTTGATATTACGTAAATATATTCATATTTACCAATATTTTGATACTATTTCATGTAGTATCACAATATGTGATTATCCTTAAAATCTCAGATTTTCGCATAATATTGAATTTTAAGCAAGTTTTCTTGCATTTTGTTCCGTACTAAAAATCATCGAATTCAGCAATATTTTGACGTTTATCATATCCTTTTCCTCTATGTGATATAAACAAAATATCATCGAATTAGGCAATATTTTTCGGTTTTTCCACGTTTTTGTGAATTTTCAGTTTATTGTTATTAATTCATTAAATATACGATAAAAATGATGCAAACACATAATTGATTAAAATTTAACATTAAACAGTTCATTTTCAATCGACTATTTGTTTCTCGTTAAAATACTGAGTAAGATATTGAAAAGGGGAAAAGTTCTGTTTTATTGCATATATCGACGTTTCAGCCGGATTAAAGCGGGTTTACGTGGACATCTTCCATTGGTAATATAAACGGAAAATCAGGAACGTTTTAGTTAATTCTAATGAAAACACATTGATTTTTATCATTTGTATTAGAAGCAACATTGTCATATGTCTTTTTTTGGATCTAAATAATACGAAACCTCGCTCAATGATTTGAAGATAAAGTCCTCAAATATGGTAATATAGTGAATTTTTCACGTTATTCATATAGTGTGATTTTACGTATATATATTCGTTTTTACCAATATTTCGATACTACTTTATGTTTTCTCACGGTATGTGATTTCGCTATCAAATATCAGAATTTCGCAAATTTTGCATTTTTAGCAAGTTTTCTTGCATTTTGTTTTGTACTAAAAATCATCGAATTTAGCAATATTTTGATCCTTATCATCCCCTTTTCCTTTATGTGATTTAAACAAAATATCATCGAATTATGAAACATTTTGCCATTTTTCAACGTTTTTGTGAATTTTCAGTTTATTGTTATTAATTCATTAAATATACGATAAAAATGATGCAAACACATAATTGATTAAAATTTAACCTTAAACAGTTCATTTTCAATCAACTATTTGTTTCTCGTTAAAATACTGAGTAAGATATTGAAAAAGGGAGAAGTTCTGTTTTATTGCATATATCGACGTTTCAGCCGAATGAGAGCGGTTTTACGTGTACATCTTCCATCGGAAATATAAACGGAAAATCAGGAACGTTTTAGTTAATTCTAATGAAAACACATTGATTTTTATCATTTGTATTGGACACAACATTGTCATATGTCTTTTCTTGGATCTAAATAATACGAAACCTCGCTCTATGATTTGAAGTTAAAATCTCAAATATGGTAATATAGTGACTTTTTTCACATTATTCGTGTAGTGTAATTTTTCGTAAATATATTAGTTTTTACCATTATTTCGATACTACTTCATGTTTATTCACGATATGTGATTTGGCCTACAAATCTCAGAATTTCGCAAATTTTGCATTTTTAAGCAAGTTTTGTTGCATTTTGTTTTTTACTAAAAATCATCGAATTTTGCATTATTTTGACCTTTATCATTCTCTTTTCCTTCATGTGATTTAAACAAAATATCATCGAATTAGTCAATATTTTGCCGTTTTTCCACGTTTTTGTGAATTTTCAGTATATTGGTATTATTTCATTAAATATACGAGAAAAATTATGCAAACACATAATTGATCAGAAAATAACCTTAAATACTTCATTTTTAATCATCTATTTGTTTTTAGTTAAAATACTCAGTAAGATATTGAAAAGGGGAAAAGTTCTGTTTTTACTGCATATATCGACGTTTCAGCCGGTTTAGAACGGTTTTACTTGTACATCTTCCATCGGTAATATAAACCGAAAATCAGGAACATTTTAGTTAATTTTAATGAAAACACATTGATTTTTATCATTTGTATTGGAAGCAACATCTTTATACATCTTTTCTAGGGTCTAAAAAATACGAAACCTCGCTTTATGATTCGAAGTTAAAATCCTCAAATTTGGCATAATAATGACTTTTTCACGTTTTTCATGTAGTTTGATATTACGTAAATATATTCATTTTTACCAATATTTCGATACTATTTCATGTCGTATCATGATATGTGATTTGGCCTTTAAATCACAGATTTTCGCATAATATTCCATTTTAAGCAATATAATATTAAAAAGTTTTCTTGCATTTTGATTCGTACTAAAAATCATCGAATTCAGCAATATTTTGAAGTTTATCATCCCCTTTTCCTTTATGTAATATAAATCAAATATCATCGAATTAGGCAATTTTTTTGGTTTTTCCACGTTTTTGTGAATTTTCAGTTTATTGTTATTAATTCATTAAATATACGATGAAAATGATGCAAACACATAATTGATTAGAAATTAACCTTAAACACTTAATTTTCAATCAACTATTTGTTTCTCGTTAAAATACTGAGTAAGATATTGAAAAGGGGAAAAGCTCTGTTTTATTGCATATATCGACGTTTCAGCCGGATTAAAGCGGGTTTACGTGTACATCTTCCATTGGTAATATAAACGGAAAATCAGGAACGTTTTAGTTAATTCTAATGAAAACACATTGATTTTTATCATTTGTATTAGAAGCAACATTGTCATATGTCTTTTCTTGGATCTAAATAATACGAAACCTCGCTCAATGATTTGAAGATAAAGTCCTCAAATATGGTAATATAGTGACTTTTTTCACGTTATTCATGTAGTGTGATTTTACATATATATATTCGTTTTTACCAATATTTCGATACTACTTCACGTTTTCTCACGATATGTGATTTCGCTATCAAATCTCAGAATTTCGCAAATTTTGCATTTTTAGCAAGTTTTCTTGCATTTTGTTTTGTACTAAAAATCATCGAATTTAGCAATATTTTGATCCTTATCATCCCCTTTTCCTTTATGTGATTTAAACAAAATATCATCGAATTAGGAAACATTTTGCCATTTTTCAACGTTTTTGTGAATTTTCAGTTTATTGTTATTAATTCATTATATATACGATAAAATTTATGCAAACACATAATTGATCAGAAAATAATTTTAAATACTTCATTTTCAATCATCTATTTGTTTCTCGTTAAAATACTGAGTAAGATATTGAAAAGGGGAGAAGTTCTGTTTTTATTGCATATATCGACGTTTCACCCGGATTAGAACGGTTTTACGTGTACATCTTCCATCATTAATATACACCAAAAATCAGGAACATTTTAGTTAATTTTAATGAAAACACATTGACTTTTATCATTTGTATTAGAAGCAGCATCTTTATACGTCTTTCCTGGGGTCTAAAAAATAAGAAACGTAATATTATTCGTAACTATGATTCGAAGTTAAAATCCTCATATTTGGTATAATAATGACTTTTTCACGTTTTTCATGTAGTTTGATATTACGTAAATATATTCATTTTTACCAATATTTTGATACTATTTCATGTAGTATCACAATATGTGATTATCCTTAAAATCTCAGATTTTCGCATAATATTGAATTTTAAGCAAGTTTTCTTGCATTTTGTTCCGTACTAAAAATCATCGAATTCAGCAATATTTTGACGTTTATCATACCCTTTTCCTTTATGTGATATAAACAAAATATCATCGAATTAGGCAATATTTTTCGGTTTTTCCACGTTTTTGTGAATTTTCAGTTTATTGTTATTAATTCATTAAATATGATGAAAATGATGCATTAAAAATGATGCAAACACATAATTTATTAAAATTTAACCTTAAACAGTTCATTTTCAATCAACTATTTGTTTCTCGTTAAAATACTGAGTAAGATATTGAAAAAGGGAGAAGTTCTGTTTTATTGCATATATCGACGTTTCAGCCGAATGAGAGCGGTTTTACGTGTACATCTTCCATCGGAAATATAAACGGAAAATCAGGAACGTTTTAGTTAATTCTAATGAAAACACATTGATTTTTATCAATTTTTATTGTGTATTGGACACAACATTGTCATATGTCTTTTCTTGGATCTAAATAATACGAAACCTCGCTCTATGATTTGAAGTTAAAATCTCAAATATGGTAATATAGTGACTTTTTTCACATTATTCGTGTAGTGTAATTTTTCGTAAATATATTAGTTTTTACCATTATTTCGATACTACTTCATGTTTATTCACGATATGTGATTTGGCCTACAAATCTCAGAATTTCGCAAATTTTGCATTTTTAAGCAAGTTTTGTTGCATTTTGTTTTTTACTAAAAATCATCGAATTTTGCATTATTTTGACCTTTATCATTCTCTTTTCCTTTATGTGATTTAAACAAAATATCATCGAATTAGTCAATATTTTGCCGTTTTTCCACGTTTTTGTGAATTTTCAGTATATTGGTATTATTTCATTAAATATACAAGAAAAATTATGCAAACACATAATTGATCAGAAAATAACCTTAAATACTTCATTTTTAATCATCTATTTGTTTTTAGTTAAAATACTCAGTAAGATATTGAAAAGGGGAAAAGTTCTGTTTTTACTGCATATATCGACGTTTCAGCCGGTTTAGAACGGTTTTACTTGTACATCTTCCATCGGTAATATAAACCGAAAATCAGGAACATTTTAGTTAATTTTAATGAAAACACATTGATTTTTATCATTTGTATTGGAAGCAACATCTTTATACATCTTTTCTAGGGTCTAAAAAATACGAAACCTCGCTTTATGATTCGAAGTTAAAATCCTCAAATTTGGCATAATAATGACTTTTTCACGTTTTTCATGTAGTTTGATATTACGTAAATATATTCATTTTTACCAATATTTCGATACTATTTCATGTCGTATCATGATATGTGATTTGGCCTTTAAATCACAGATTTTCGCATAATATTCCATTTTAAGCAATATAATATTAAAAAGTTTTCTTGCATTTTGATTCGTACTAAAAATCATCGAATTCAGCAATATTTTGAAGTTTATCATCCCCTTTTCCTTTATGTAATATAAATCAAATATCATCGAATTAGGCAATTTTTTTGGTTTTTCCACGTTTTTGTGAATTTTCAGTTTATTGTTATTAATTCATTAAATATACGATGAAAATGATGCAAACACATAATTGATTAGAAATTAACCTTAAACACTTAATTTTCAATCAACTATTTGTTTCTCGTTAAAATACTGAGTAAGATATTGAAAAGGGGAAAAGCTCTGTTTTATTGCATATATCGACGTTTCAGCCGGATTAAAGCGGGTTTACGTGTACATCTTCCATTGGTAATATAAACGGAAAATCAGGAACGTTTTAGTTAATTCTAATGAAAACACATTGATTTTTATCATTTGTATTAGAAGCAACATTGTCATATGTCTTTTCTTGGATCTAAATAATACGAAACCTCGCTCAATGATTTGAAGATATAGTCCTCAAATATGGTAATATAGTGACTTTTTTCACGTTATTCATGTAGTGTGATTTTACGTATATATATTCGTTTTTACCAATATTTCGATACTACTTCACGTTTTCTCACGATATGTGATTTCGCTATCAAATCTCAGAATTTCGCAAATTTTGCATTTTTAGCAAGTTTTCTTGCATTTTGTTTTGTACTAAAAATCATCGAATTTAGCAATATTTTGATCCTTATCATCCCCTTTTCCTTTATGTGATTTAAACAAAATATCATCGAATTAGGAAACATTTTGCCATTTTTCAACGTTTTTGTGAATTTTCAGTTTATTGTTATTAATTCATTATATATACGATAAAATTTATGCAAACACATAATTGATCAGAAAATAATTTTAAATACTTCATTTTCAATCATCTATTTGTTTCTCGTTAAAATACTGAGTAAGATATTGAAAAGGGGAGAAGTTCTGTTTTTATTGCATATATCGACGTTTCACCCGGATTAGAACGGTTTTACGTGTACATCTTCCATCATTAATATAAACCAAAAAGCAGGAACATTTTAGTTAATTTTAATGAAAACACATTGACTTTTATCATTTGTATTAGAAGCAGCATCTTTATACGTCTTTTCTAGGGTTTAAAAAATAAGAAACGTAATATAATTCGTAACTATGATTCGAAGTTAAAATCCTCATATTTCGTATAATAATGACTTTTTTCACGTTTTTCATGTAGTTTGATATTACGTAAATATATTCATATTTACCAATATTTTGATACTATTTCATGTAGTATCACAATATGTGATTATCCTTAAAATCTCAGATTTTCGCATAATATTGAATTTTAAGCAAGTTTTCTTGCATTTTGTTCCGTACTAAAAATCATCGAATTCAGCAATATTTTGACGTTTATCATATCCTTTTCCTCTATGTGATATAAACAAAATATCATCGAATTAGGCAATATTTTTCGGTTTTTCCACGTTTTTGTGAATTTTCAGTTTATTGTTATTAATTCATTAAATATACGATAAAAATGATGCAAACACATAATTGATTAAAATTTAACATTAAACAGTTCATTTTCAATCAACTATTTGTTTCTCGTTAAAATACTGAGTAAGATATTGAAAAGGGGAAAAGTTCTGTTTTATTGCATATATCGACGTTTCAGCCGGATTAAAGCGGGTTTACGTGGACATCTTCCATTGGTAATATAAACGGAAAATCAGGAACGTTTTAGTTAATTCTAATGAAAACACATTGATTTTTATCATTTGTATTAGAAGCAACATTGTCATATGTCTTTTCTTGGATCTAAATAATACGAAACCTCGCTCAATGATTTGAAGATAAAGTCCTCAAATATGGTAATATAGTGAATTTTTCACGTTATTCATATAGTGTGATTTTACGTATATATATTCGTTTTTACCAATATTTCGATACTACTTTATGTTTTCTCACGGTATGTGATTTCGCTATCAAATCTCAGAATTTCGCAAATTTTGCATTTTTAGCAAGTTTTCTTGCATTTTGTTTTGTACTAAAAATCATCGAATTTAGCAATATTTTGATCCTTATCATCCCCTTTTCCTTTATGTGATTTAAACAAAATATCATCGAATTATGAAACATTTTGCCATTTTTCAACGTTTTTGTGAATTTTCAGTTTATTGTTATTAATTCATTAAATATACGATAAAAATTATGCAAACACATAATTGATCAGAAAATAACCTTAAATACTTCATTTTCAATCATCTATTTGTTTCTCGTTAAAACACTGAGTAAGATATTGAAAAGGGGAGAAGTTCTGTTTTTATTGCATATATCGACGTTTCACCCGGATTAGAACGGTTTTACGTGTACATCTTCCATCATTAATATAAACCAAAAAGCAGGAACATTTTAGTTAATTTTAATGAAAACACATTGACTTTTATCATTTGTATTAGAAGCAGCATCTTTATACGTCTTTTCTAGGGTTTAAAAAATAAGAAACGTAATATAATTCGTAACTATGATTCGAAGTTAAAATCCTCATATTTCGTATAATAATGACTTTTTTCACGTTTTTCATGTAGTTTGATATTACGTAAATATATTCATATTTACCAATATTTTGATACTATTTCATGTAGTATCACAATATGTGATTATCCTTAAAATCTCAGATTTTCGCATAATATTGAATTTTAAGCAAGTTTTCTTGCATTTTGTTCCGTACTAAAAATCATCGAATTCAGCAATATTTTGACGTTTATCATATCCTTTTCCTCTATGTGATATAAACAAAATATCATCGAATTAGGCAATATTTTTCGGTTTTTCCACGTTTTTGTGAATTTTCAGTTTATTGTTATTAATTCATTAAATATACGATAAAAATGATGCAAACACATAATTGATTAAAATTTAACATTAAACAGTTCATTTTCAATCGACTATTTGTTTCTCGTTAAAATACTGAGTAAGATATTGAAAAGGGGAAAAGTTCTGTTTTATTGCATATATCGACGTTTCAGCCGGATTAAAGCGGGTTTACGTGGACATCTTCCATTGGTAATATAAACGGAAAATCAGGAACGTTTTAGTTAATTCTAATGAAAACACATTGATTTTTATCATTTGTATTAGAAGCAACATTGTCATATGTCTTTTTTTGGATCTAAATAATACGAAACCTCGCTCAATGATTTGAAGATAAAGTCCTCAAATATGGTAATATAGTGAATTTTTCACGTTATTCATATAGTGTGATTTTACGTATATATATTCGTTTTTACCAATATTTCGATACTACTTTATGTTTTCTCACGGTATGTGATTTCGCTATCAAATATCAGAATTTCGCAAATTTTGCATTTTTAGCAAGTTTTCTTGCATTTTGTTTTGTACTAAAAATCATCGAATTTAGCAATATTTTGATCCTTATCATCCCCTTTTCCTTTATGTGATTTAAACAAAATATCATCGAATTATGAAACATTTTGCCATTTTTCAACGTTTTTGTGAATTTTCAGTTTATTGTTATTAATTCATTAAATATACGATAAAAATTATGCAAACACATAATTGATCAGAAAATAACCTTAAATACTTCATTTTCAATCATCTATTTGTTTCTCGTTAAAATACTGAGTAAGATATTGAAAATGGGAGAAGTTCTGTTTTTATTGCATATATTGACGTTTCACCCGGATTAGAACGGTTTTACGTGTACATCTTCCATCATTAATATAAACCAAAGATCAGGAACATTTTAGTTAATTTTAATGAAAACACATTGACTTTTATCATTTGTATTAGAAGCAGCATCTTTATACGTCTTTCCTGGGGTCTAAAAAATAAGAAACGTAATATAATTCGTAACTATGATTCGAAGTTAAAATCCTCATATTTGGTATAATAATGACTTTTTTCACGTTTTTCATGTAGTTTAATATTACGTAAATATATTCATTTTTACCAATATTTTGATACTATTTCATGTAGTATCACAATATGTGATTATCCTTAAAATCTCAGATTTTCGCATAATATTGAATTTTAAGTAAGTTTTCTTACATTTTGTTCCGTACTAAAAATCATCGAATTCAGCAATATTTTGACGTTTATCATACCCTTTTCCTTTATGTGATATAAACAAAATATCATCGAATTAGGCAATATTTTTCGGTTTTTCCACGTTTTTGTGAATTTTCAGTTTATTGTTATTAATTCATTAAATATACGATAAAAATGATGCAAACACATAATTGATTAAAATTTAACCTCAAACAGTTCATTTTCAATCAACTATTTGTTTCTCGTTAAAATACTGAGTAAGATATTGAAAAAGGGAGAAGTTCTGTTTTATTGCATATATCGACGTTTCAGCCGAATGAGAGCGGTTTTACGTGTACATCTTCCATCGGAAATATAAACGGAAAATCAGGAACGTTTTAGTTAATTCTAATGAAAACACATTGATTTTTATCATTTGTATTGGAAACAACATTGTCATATGTCTTTTCTTGGATCTAAATAATACGAAACCTCGCTCTATGATTTGAAGTTAAAATCTCAAATATGGTAATATAGTGACTTTTTTCACATTATTCGTGTAGTGTAATTTTTCGTAAATATATTAGTTTTTACCATTATTTTGATACCACTTCATGTTTATTCACGATATGTGATTTGGCCTACAAATCTCAGAATTTCGCAAATTTTGCATTTTTAAGCAAGTTTTGTTGCATTTTGTTTTTTACTAAAAATCATCGAATTTAGCATTATTTTGATCCTTATCATCCCCTTTTCCTTTATGTGATTTAAACAAAATATCATCGAATTAGGAAACATTTTGCCGTTTTTCCACGTTTTTGTGAATTTTCAGTATATTGGTATTATTTCATTAAATATACGATAAAAATTATGCAAACACATAATTGATCAGAAAATAACCTTAAATACTTCATTTTCAATCATTTATTTGTTTCTCGTTAAAATACTGAGTAAGATATTGAAAAGGGGAGAAGTTCTGTTTTTATTGCATATATCGACGTTTCAACCTGATTAGAACGGTTTTACGTGTACATCTTCCATCATTAATATAAACCAAAAATCAGGAACATTTTAGTTAATTTTAATGAAAACACATTGACTTTTATCATTTGTATTAGAAGCAGCATCTTTATACGTCTTTTCTAGGGTCTAAAAAATAAGAAACGTAATATAATTCGTAACTATGATTCGAAGTTAAAATCCTCATATTTGGTATAATAATGACTTTTTTCACGTTTTTCATGTAGTTTGCTATTACGTAAATATATTCATTTTTACCAATATTTTGATACTATTTCATGTAGTATCACAATATGTAATTATCCTTAAAATCTCAGATTTTCGCATAATATTGAATTTTAAGCAGGTTTTCTTGCATTTTGTTCCGTACTAAAAATCATCGAATTCAGCAATATTTTGAGGTTTATCATACCCTCTTCCTTTATGTGATATAAACAAAACATCATCGAATTAGGCAATATTTTTCGGTTTTTCCACGTTTTTGTGAATTTTCAGTTTATTGTTATTAATTCATTAAATATACGATAAAAATGATGCAAACACATAATTGATTAGAAATTAAGCTTAAACACATAATTTTCAATCAACTATTTGTTTCTCGTTAAAATACTGAGTAAGATATTGAAAAAGGGAGAAGTTCTGTTTTATTGCATATATCGACGTTTCAGCCGGATTACAATTGTTTTACGTGTACATCTTCCATCGGTAATATAAACGGAAAATCAGGAACATTTTAGTTAATTTTAATGAAAACACATTGATTTTTATCATTTGTATTAGAAACAACATCTTTATACGTCTTTTCTAGGGTCTCAAAACAACGAAACGTCGCTCTTTGATTCGAAGTTAAAGTTCTCAAATTTGGTATAATAATGACTTTTTCTCGCTTTTCATGTAGTTTGATATTACGTAAATATATTCATTTTTACTAATATTTCGATACTATTTCATGTAGTATCACGATATGTGATTTGGCCTTAAAATCTCAGATTTTCGCATATAATTGCATTTTAAGCAAGTTTTCTTGCATTTTGTTCCGTACTAAAAATCATCGAATTCAGCAATATTTTGAGGTTTATCATACCCTCTTCCTTTATGTGATATAAACAAAACATCATCGAATTAGGCAATATTTTGCGGTTTTTCCACGTTTTTCTGAATTTTCAGTTTATTGTTATTAATTCATTAAATATACGATAAAAATTATCAAACCACATAATTGATTAGAATTTAACCTTAAACAGTTCATTTCCAATCAACTATTTGTTTCTCGTTAAAATACTGAGTAAGATATTGAAAAAGGGAGAAGTTCTGTTTTATTGCATATATCGACGTTTCAGCCGAATGAGAGCGGTTTTACGTGTACATCTTCCATCGGTAATATATCGGAAAATCAGGAACGTTTTAGTTAAGTCTAATGAAAACACATTGATTTTTATCATTTGTATTGGAAACAACATTGTCATATGTCTTTTCTTGGATCTAAATAATACGAAACCTCGCTCTATGATTTGAAGTTAAAATCTCAAATATGGTAATATAGTGACTTTTTTCACGTTATTCGTGTAGTGTAATTTATCGTAAATATATTAGTTCCTACTATTATTTCGATACTATTCACGATATGTGATTTGGCCTTCAAATCTCAGAATTTCGCAAATTTTGCATTTTTAAGCAAGTTTTGTTGCATTTTGTTTTTTACTAAAAATCATCGAATTTAGCATTATTTTGACCTTTATCATTCCCTTTTCCTTTATGTGATTTAAACAAAATATCATCGAATTAGGCAATATTTTGCCGTTTTTCCACGTTTTTGTGAATTTTCAGTATATTAGTATTAATTCATTAAATATACGAGAAAAATTATGCAAACACATAATTGATCAGAAAATAACCTTAAATACTTCATTTTTACTCATCTATTTGTTTTTAGTTAAAATACTGAGTAAGATATTTAAAAGGGGAGAAGTTCTGTTTTTATTGCATATATCGACGTTTCAGCCGGTTTAGAACGGTTTTACGTGTACATCTTCCATCGGTAATATAAACCGAAAATCAGGAACATTTTAGTTAATTTTAATGAAAACACATTGATTTTTATCATTTGTATTGGAAGCAACATCTTTATACATCTTTTCTAGGGTCTAAAAAATACGAAACCTCGCTTTATGATTCGAAGTTAAAATCCTCAAATTTGGCATAATAATGACTTTTTCACGTTTTTCATGTAGTTTGATATAACGTAAATATATTCATTTTTACCAATATTTCGATACTATTTCATGTCGTATCACGATATGTGATTTGGCCTTCAAATCACAGATTTTCGCATAATATTACATTTTAAGCAAGTTTTCTTGCATTTTGTTTCGTACTAAAAATCATCGAATTCAGCAATATTTTCACGTTTATCATCCCCTTTTCCTTTATGTGATATAAACAAAATATCATCGAATTAGGCAATATCTTGCTGTTTAAGCCTCTACATCATTCTCCTGAGCCTTTGCATCCCTCTCTTGAGCGTTTGCATCACTCTCTTAAGCCTCTGCATTCCTCTCATGAGCCTCTGCATCAATCTCAAGTGCCTCTGCATCTTTCTCTTGTGCCTCTGCATCTTTCACTTTAGCCTCTGCATCCCTCTCTTGAGCCTCTGCATCCCTCTCTTGAGCCTCTGCATCCCTCTCTTGAGCCTCTGCACCACTCTCTTCAGCCTCTCATCACTCTCGTAAACCTCTGAATCACTCTCTTAAGCCTCTGCATCCCTCTTTTGAGCCTCTGCATCACTTTCTTAGGCCTCTGCATCCCTTTCTTGATCCTCTGCATCTCTCTCTTGAACTCCTGCATCCATCTCATGAGTCTTTGCATCCCTCTCTTGAGCCTTTGCATAACTCGCTTAAGCCTCTGCATCCCTCTCTTGAGCCTCTGCATCACTCTCAAGAGCCTCTGCATCCCTCTCTTGTGCCTCTGCATCCCTCACTTGAGTCTCTGCATCCCTCTCTTGAGCCCCTGCATCCCTCTCTTCAGCCTCTGCATCCCTCTCCTGAGCCTCTGCATCCCTCTCTCAAGCCTCTTCATCACTCTCTTATGCCTCTGCATCATTCTCGTAAGCCTCTGAATCACTCTCTTGAGCCTCTGCATCACTCTCTTCAGGCTCTGCATATCTTTTTTGAGCCTATGCATCACTTTATTAAGCCTCTGCATCCCTCTCTTAAGCCTCTGCATCACTCTCTTTAGCCTCTGCATCACTATCTTGAGCCTCTGCATCACTCTCTTGAGTCTAGGCATCCCCTCTCTTAACCCTCTGCAACACTCTCTTCACCCTCTGCATCACTCTCTTGTGCCTCTTCATCCCTCACTTGAGCCTCTGCATTCCTCTCTTGAGCCACTGCATCCCTCCCTTGAGCCTCTGCATCCCTCTTTTGAGCCTCTGCATCCCTCTCTTAAGCCTCTGCATCACTCTGTTAAGCCTCTGCATCACTCCCGTAAGCCTCTGAATCACTCTGTTGAGCTTCTGCATCCCTCTCTTGAGCCTCTGAATCACTCTCTTCAGCGTCTGCATCCTTCTCTTGAGCCTCTGCATCACTCTCTTAAGCCTCTGCATCCCTCTCTTGAGCCTCTGCATCACTCTCAAGAGCCTATGCATCCCTCTCTTGTCCCTCTTCATTCCTCACAGCTCAAGCTCCTGACAGTGATTCAGAGGCTTACGAGAGTGATGCAGAGGCTTAAGCGAGTGATGCAGAGGCTTAAGAAAGTGATGCAGAGGCTCAAAAGAGGGAAGCAGAGGCTCAAGTGAGGGAAGCAGAGGCACAAGATAGGGATGCAGAGGCTCTTGAGAGTGACGCAGAAGCTCATGAGAGGGATGCAGAGGCTTAAGAGATTGATGCAAAGGCTCACGTGAGGGATGCAGAGGCTCATGTGAGAGATGCAGGAGTTCAAGAGAGTGATGCAGAGGCTCAAGAGAGGGATGCAGAGGCTCAAGTGAGGGATGAACAGGTACATCAGAGGGATGCAGAGGCTCTTGGGAGTGATGCAGAGGCTCAAGAGAGGGATGCAGAGGCTCAGGAGAGTTATTCAAAGGCTTACGAGAGTGATGCAGAGGCTTCCGCGAGTGATGCATAGGCTTAAGAAAGTGATGCAGAGGCACAAAAGAGGGATGCAGAGGATTTAAAGGGTGTTGCAGAGGCTCAAAAGATTGATGCCGAGGCTGAAGAGAGTGTTGCAGAGGCTTAAGAGAGGGATGCAGAGGCTCAAGAGAGGGATGTAGAGGCTTAAGAGAGTGATGCAGAGGCTGAAGCGAGTGTTGCAGAGGCTTAAGAGAGGGATGCAAAGGCTCAAGAGAGTGATGCAAAGGCTCAAGAGAGTGATCCAGAGGCTTATGAGAGGGATGCAGAGGCTCAAGAGAGGGATGTAGAGGCTCAAGAGAGTGATGCAGAGGCTCAAGAGAGTGATGCAGAGGCATATAAGAAAAATGCAGAGGCTTAAGAGAGGGATGCAGAGGCTCAAGCGAATGATGCAGGGGCTCAAGAGAATGATGCAGAGGCTTAAGAGAGGGATGCAGAGGATCAAGAGAGTGATGCAGAGGCTTAAGAGAGGAATGCAGAGGCTGAAGAGAATGATGCAAAGGCTTAAGAGAAGGATGCTGAGGCTGAAGAGAGTGTTGCAGAGGCTCAAGAGAATGGTGCTTAAGTCTTAAGGCTTAAGGCTTAAGAGAGGGATGCAGAGGCTCAAGAGAGTGATGGAGAGGCTCAGGAGAGTGATGCAGAGGCTCAACAGAGTGATTCAGAAGCTTACAAGAGTGATGCAGAGGCTTAAGAGAGTGATGCAGAAGCTTAAGAGAGGGATGCAGAGGCTCAAGAGAAGGATGCAGAGGCTCAAGAGAGGGATGCAGGGGCTCAAGAGACGGATGCAGAGGCTCAAGTGAGGGAAGCAGAGGCACAAGAGAGGGATGCAGAGGCTCTTGGGAGTGACCCAGAGACTCAAGAGAGGGATGCAGACGCTCATGAGAGGGATGCAGGAGTTCAAGTGAGTGATGCAGAGGCTCAAGAGAGGGATGCAGAGGCTCAAGTGAGGGATGAAGAGGCACAAGAGAGGGATGCAGAGGCTCTTGGGAGTGATGAAGAGGCTCATGAGAAGGATGCAGAGGCTCAAAAGAGTGATTCAGAGGCTTACGAGAGTGATGCAGAGACTTACGAAAGTGATGCAGAGGCTCAAAAGAGGGATGCAGAGGCTTAAAAGGGTCATGCAGAGGATCAAGAGAGGGAAGCAGAGGCTTAAGAGACATCGCTGCTCTCAGTAATTGGCATATTTTCTGTATAAAAACTCGTAATTTCAAATTGGGAATACGTGCAGAGAGCCCGAATTTGGCTTCAAAATATGGCTCAAGCGTCAAAATTGGGATGTTTGGAATATTTTGAAAACTGCAGGGAGGGTTTGGGCAGAATGTGATCCATCGCCGCTTTCAGTAAATGGCATATTTTCGGTATAAAAAGTCGTAATTTCAATCTGCGAATACGTGCAGAGTGCCAGAAATTTAATCCAAAATATGATTCAAGCGGGGAACTTGGGATGTTTTGGATATTTTGAAAACTGAAGGGAGGATTTGGGCAGAATGTGATCCATCGCCGTTTTCAGTAATTGGCATATTTTTGGTATAAAAAGTCGTATTTTCAAACTGCGAATACGTGCAGAGAGCCAGAAGTTGGCTTCAAAATATGGCTCAGGGGTCGAATTTGGAATGTTTGGGATATTTTGAAAACTGCAGGGAGGGTTTGGGTAAAATGTGACCCATCGCCGCTCTCAGTAATTAGCATATTTTCAGTATAAAAATTGTAATTTCAAACTGCGAATACAGGTAGAGAGCCAGAATTTGGCTCCACAATATGGCTCAAGGGTCGAATTTGAGATGTTTCGGATATTTCGAAACTACAAGGGGGTTTGGACAAAATGTAACCTATCGCCGCTCTCAGTAATTGGCATATTCTCGGTATAAAAAGTCGTAATTTCAAACTGCGAATACGTGCAGAGAGCCATAATTTGGCTACAAAATATGGCTCAAGGGTCGAATTTGAGACGTTTGGGATATTTTGATAACTGTAGAGGATTTTGTGCAAAATGTGATCCTTCGCCGCTCACAGTAATTGGCATTATTTCGGTATAAAAAGTCGAAATTTCCAACTGCTAATACGTGCAGAGAGAAGGAATTTTTCTCCAAAATATGGCTCAAGAGTCGAATTTGGGTTGTTTGCGATATTTTGAAAACAGCGTGGAGGGTTTGGTCAAAATGTGATCCATCGGCGCTCTCAGTAATTGGCATATTTTCGGTATAAAAAGTCGAAATTTCTAACTGCGAATATGTGCAGAGAGCCAGAATTTGGCTCCAAAATATGGCTCAAGGGTCGAATTTGGGATGTTTAGGATATATTGAAAACTGCAGAAAAGGTTTAAGCAAAATGTGATCCATCGCAGTTTTAGTAATTGGCATAGTTTCGGTATAAAAAGTCATAATTTCAAACTGCGAATACATGCAAAGACCCAAAATTTGGCTCGAAAACATGGCTCAAGGATCGAATTTGGGATGTTTGGGATATTTTGAAAACTGCAGGCAGGGTTTGGGCAAAATGTGATCCATCGCTGCTTTCAGTAATTGGCATACTTTCGGTATAAAAATTCGTAATTTCAAACTGCGAATACGTGCAGAGAGCCAGAATTTGGCGCCAAAATATGGCTCAAGCGTCGAATTTGGGACATTTGGGATATTTTGAAAACTTGGGGGGGGGAGGACAAAATGTGAACCATCGCTGCTTTCAGTAATTAGCATATTTTTAGTATAAAAAGTCGTAAATACAAACTGCGAATACGTACAAAAAGTCGAAATTTCAAACTGCTAATAAGTGCAGGGAGCCACAATTTGGCTCCAAAATATGGCTCACGGGTCAAATTTGGGATGTTTGGGATATTTTGAAAACTGCAGAGAGGGTTCGGGCAAAATGTGACCCATCGCCCCTTTCAGTAATTGGCATATTTTCGGTAAAAAAGTCGTAATTTCAAACTGCGAATACATGCAGAAAGCCAAAATTTGGCTCCAAAGCATGGCTCAAGTGTCGAATTTGGGATGTTTGGGATATATAGAAAACTGCAGGGAGGGTTTGGGCAAAATGTGATGAATCGCCGCTTTCATTAACTGTCATATTTTTGGTATAAAAAGTCGTAAGTTCTAACTGCGAATACGTGCAGAGAGCCAGAATTTGATTCCAAAGTATTGCTCAAGCTTTGAATTTGGGACGTTTGGGATATTTTGAAAACTGCGAGGTGGGGATGGGGAGGGTTTGGCCAAAATGTGACCCATTGCCGCTGTCAGTAATTAGCATGTTTTCAGTATAAAAAGTCGTAATTTCAAACTGCGAATACGTGCAGAGTGCAAGAATTTGGCTTCAAAATACGGCTCAAGGGTCGAATTTGGGAAGTTATCTTGAGGTTATCTTGAGATGATTTCGGGGCTTTTTAGTGTCCCCACGGCCCGGTCCTCAACCAGGCCTCCACTCCCAGAAAGCAGCCCGTGACAGCTGACTAACAGCCAGGTACCTATTTTACTGCTAGGTAACAGGGGGCATAGAGTGAAAGAAACTCTGCCCAATGTTTCTCGCCGGTGCCTGGGATCAAACCCAGGACCAGGATGTTTGGAATATTTTGAAAACTGCAGGGAGGATTTGGGTAAAATGTGATCTATCGCCGCTTTCAGTAATTTGCATATTTTCAGTATAAAAAGTCGTAATTTAAACCGGCGAATACGTGCAGAGAGCCAGAATTTGCCTCCAAAATATGGCTCAAGGGTGGAATTTGGGATGTTTGGGATAATTTGAAAAATGCAAGGGGGGTTTGGGCAAAATGTGACCCATCGCTGCTCTCAGTAATTGGCATATTTTTGGTATAAAATGTAGTTTGAAACTGTGAAAACGTGCAGAGAGCCATAATTTGGCTCCTAAATATGGCTCAAGGGTCGAATTAGAACACTCTCTTCAGCCTCTGCATCACTGTCTTAAGCCTCTGCCTCCCTCTCCTGATCATCTGCATCACTCTCGTAAGCCTCTGCATCACTTTCTTGAGCCTCTGCATAACTCTCTTGAGAATCTGCATCAATCTCTTCAGCCTCTGCATCCCTCGCTTGAGCCTCTGCAACACTCTCTTCAGCCTGCATCACTCTCTTAAACCTCTGAATCCCTCTCTAGAGGCCTCTGCATCACTCTCTCGAGCCTCTGCATCACTCTCTTGATCCTCTGCATCACTCTCTTGAGTCTTGACTGAGAGGCAATATTTTGACCTTTATCATCCCCTTTTCCTTTATGTGATTTAAACAAAATATCATCGAATTAGGCAATATTTTGCCGTTTTTCCATGTTTTCGTGAATTTTCAGTTTATTGTTATTATTTCATTAAATATACGAGAAAAATTATGCAAACACATAATTGATTAGATAATATCCTTAAATACTTCATTTTCAATCAACGATTTGTTTCTCGTTAAAATACTGAGTTAGATATTGAAAAGGAGAGAAGTTCTGTTTTTATTGCATATATCGACGTTTCAGCCGGATTTAAGCGATTTTACGTGTACATCTTCCATCGGTAATATAAACCGAAAATCAGGAACATTTTAGTTAATTTTAATGAAAACACATTGATTTTCATTATTTGTATTGAAAGCAACATCTTTATACGTCTTTTCTAGTGTCTAAAAAATACGAAACGTCGCTCTATGATTCGAAGTTGAAATCCTCAAATTTGGCATGATAATGACTCTCACGTTTTTCATGTAGTTTGATATTACGTAATTATATTCATTTTTACCAATATTTCGATACTATTTCATGTAGTATCACGGTATGTGATTTGGCCTTCAAATCTCAGATTTTCGCATAATATTGCATTTTAAGCAAGTTTTCTTGCATTTTGTTTCGTACTAAAAATCATCGAATTCAGCAATATTTTGACGTGTATCATCCTCTTTTCCTTTATGTGATATAAACAAAATATCAACGAATTAGGCAATATTTTGCTGTTTTTCCACGTTTTTGTGAATTTTTAGTTTATTGTTATTATTTCATTATATATACGATAAAAATGATGCAAACACATAATTGATTAGATAATATCCTTAAATACTTCATTTTCAATCAACGATTTGTTTCTCGTTAAAATCCTGAGTAAGATATTGAAAAGGAGAGAAGTTCGGTTTTTATTGCATATATCGACGTTTCAGCCGGAATAGAGCGGTTTTACGTGTACATCTTCCATCGGTAATATAAACGGAAAATCAGGAACATTTTAGTTAATTGTAATGAAACACATTGATTTTTATCATTTGTATTGGAAACAACATTGTCAAATGTCTTTTCTTGGATCTAAATAATACGAAACCTCGCTTTATGATTCGAAGTTAAAATCTTCAAATTTGGTATAATAGTGACTTTTTCACGTTTTTCATGTAGTTTGATATTACGTAAATATATTCATTTCTACCAATATTTCGATACAATTTCATGTAGTATCACGGTATGTGATTTGGCCTTCAATTCTCAGATTTTCGCATAATATTGCATTTTAAGCATGTTTTCTTGCATTTTGTTTCGTAATAAAAATCATCGAATTCAGCAATATTTTGACGTTTATCATCCCTTTTCCTTTATGTGATATAAACAAAATATCATCGAATTAGGCAATATTTTGCTGTTTTTCCACGTTTTTGTGAATTTTCAGTTTATTGTTATTAATTCATTAAATATACGATAAAAATTATGAAAACACATAATTGATTAAAAATTAACCTTAAACACTTCATTTTCAATCAATTATTTGTTTTTCGTTAAAATACTGAGTAAGATATTGGAAAGGGGAGAAATTCTGTTTTTATTGCATATATCGACGTTTCAGCCGGATTAGAGCGGTTTTACGTGTACATCTTCCATCGGTAATATAAACCGAAAATAAGGAACATTTTAGTTAATTCTAATGAAAACACATAAATTTTTATCATTTGCATTGGAAGTAACATCTTTATACATCTTTTCTAGTGTCTAAAAAATACGAAACCTCGCTTTATGATTCGAACTTAAACATCGAATCCCATATTTGGCATAAAAATGACTTTTTCACGTTTTTCATGTAGTTTGATATTACGTAAATATATTCATTTTTACCAATATTTCGATACTATTTCATGTAGTATCACGATACGTGATTTGGCCTTCAAATCTCAGATTTTCGCATAATATTGCATTTTAAGCAAGTTTTCTTGCTTTTTGTTTCGTACTAAAAATCATCGAGTTCAGCAATATTTTGACGTTTATCATCCCCTTTTCCTTTATGTGATATAAACAAATTATCATCGAATTACGCAATATTTTGCTGTTTTTCCACGTTTTTGTGAATTTTCAGTTTATTGTTATTATTTCATTAAATATACGAGAAAAATTATGCAAACACATAATTGATTAGATAATATCCTTAAATACTTCATTTTCAATCAACTATTTGTTTCTCGTTAAAATCCTGAGTAAGATATTGAAAAGGAGAGAAGTTAGGTTTTTATTGCATATATCGACGTTTCAGCCGGAATAGAGCGGTTTTACGTGTACGTCTTCCATCGGTAATATAAACAGAAAATCAGGAACATTTTAGTTAATTGTAATGAAACACATTGATTTTTATCATTTGTATTGGAAACAACATTGTCAAATGTCTTTTCATGGATCTAAATAATACGAAACCTCGCTTTATGATTCGAAGTTAAAATCTTCAAATTTGGTATAATAGTGACTTTTTCACGTTTTACATGTAGTTTGATATTACGTAAATATATTCATTTCTACCAATATTTCGATACAATTTCATGTAGTATCACGGTATGTGATTTGGCCTTCAAATCTCAGATTTTCGCATAATATTGCATTTTAAGCATGTTTTCTTGCATTTTGTTTCGTAATAAAAATCATCGAATTCAGCAATATTTTGACGTTTATCATCCCCTTTTCCTTTATGTGATATAAACAAAATATCATCGAATTAGGCAATATTTTGCTGTTTTTCCACGTTTTTGTGAATTTTCAGTTTATTGTTATTAATTCATTATATATACGAGAAACATATGCAAACACATAATTCATCAGACTATAAGCTTAAATACTTAATTTTCAATCATCTATTTGTTTCTCGTTAAAATACTGAGTAAGATATTGAAAAGGGGAGAAGTTCTGTTTTTATTGCATATATCGACGTTTCAGCCAGATTAGAACGGTTTTACGTGTACATCTTCCATCGGTAATATAAACCGAAAATCAGGAACATTTTAGTTAATTCTAATGAAAACACATAAATTTTTATCATTTGCATTGGAAGCAACATCTTTATACATCTTTTCTAGGGTCTAAAAAATACGAAACCTCGCTTTATGATTCGAACTTAAACTTCGAATCCCATATTTGGCATAAAAATGACTTTTTCACGTTTTTCATGTAGTTTGATATTACGTAAATATATTCATTTTTACCAATATTTCGATACTATTTCATGTAGTATCACGATACGTGATTTGGCCTTCAAATCTCAGATTTTCGCATAATATTGCATTTTAAGCAAGTTTTCTTGCTTTTTGTTTCGTACTAAAAATCATCGAATTCAGCAATATTTTGACGTTTATCATCCGCTTTTCCTTTATGTGATATAAACAAATTATCATCGAATTACGCAATATTTTGCTGTTTTTCCACGTTTTTGTGAATTTTCAGTTTATTGTTATTATTTCATTAAATATACGATAAAAATGATGCAAACACATAATTGATTAGATAATATCCTTAAATACTTCATTTTCAATCAACGATTTGTTTCTCGTTAAAATCCTGAGTAAGATATTGAAAAGGAGAGAAGTTCGGTTTTTATTGCATATATCGACGTTTCAGCCGGAATAGAGCGGTTTTACTTGTACATCTTCCATCGGTAATATAAACGGAAAATCAGGAACATTTTAGTTAATTGTAATGAAACACATTGATTTTTATCATTTGTATTGGAAACAACATTGTCAAATGTCTTTTCTTGGATCTAAATAATACTAAACCTCGCTTTATGATTCGAAGTTAAAATCTTCAAATTTGGTATAATAGTGACTTTTTCACGTTTTTCATGTAGTTTGATATTACGTAAATATATTCATTTCTACCAATATTTCGATACAATTTCATGTAGTATCACGGTATGTGATTTGGCCTTCAAATCTCAGATTTTCGCATAATATTGCATTTTAAGCATGTTTTCTTGCATTTCGTTCCGTAATAAAAATCATCGAATTCAGCAATATTTTGACGTTTATCATCCCCTTTTCCTTTATGTGATATAAACAAAATATCATCGAATTAGGCAATATTTTGCTGTTTTTCCACGTTTTTGTGAATTTTCAGTTTATTGTTATTAATTCATTAAATATACGATAAAAATTATGAAAACACATAATTGATTAGAAATTAACCCTAATTTAAACACTTCATTTTCAATCAACTATTTGTTTTTCGTTAAAATACTGAGTAAGATATTGGAAAGGGGAGAAAATCTGTTTTTATTGCATATATCGACGTTTCAGCCGGATTTAAGCGGTTTTACGTGTACATCTTCCATCGGTAATATAAACGGAAAATTAGGAACATTTCAGTTAATTATAATGAAAACACATTGATTTTTATCATTTGTATTTGAAACAAAATTGTCATGTCTTTTCTTGGATCTAAATAATACGAAACCTCGCTCAATGATTTGAAGTTAAAATCGTCAAATATGGTAATATAGTGACTTTTTTCACGTTATTCAGGTAGTGTGATTTTACGTAAATATATTCGTTTTTACCAATATTTCGATACTACTTCAGGTTTTCTCACGATATGTGATTTGGCCTTCAAATCTCAGAATTTCGCAAAATATTGCATTTTAAGCAAGTTTTCTTGCATTTTGTTTTGTACTAAAAATCATCGAATTCACCAATATTTTGACGTTTATCATCCCTTTTCCTTTATGTGATATAAACAAAATATCATCGAATTAGGCAATATTTTGCTGTTTTTCCACGTTTTCGTGAATTTTCAGTTTATTGTTATTATTTCATTAAATATACGAGAAAAATTATGCAAACACATAATTGATCAGAAAATAAACTTAAATACTTTATTTTCAATCATCTATTTGTTTCTCGTTAAAATACTGAGTAAGATATTGAAAAGGAG
This sequence comes from Procambarus clarkii, assembly GCF_040958095.1. Classification (NCBI taxonomy): domain Eukaryota; kingdom Metazoa; phylum Arthropoda; class Malacostraca; order Decapoda; family Cambaridae; genus Procambarus; species Procambarus clarkii. The sequence continues at coordinate 28,058,416 of NC_091187.1, forward strand.
AGAAGTTCTGTTTTTATTGCATTTATCGACGGTTCAGCCGGATTTAAGCGGTTTTACGTGTACATCTTCCATCGGTAATATAAACCGAAAATCAGGAACATTTTAGTTAATTCTAATGAAAACACATAAATTTTTATCATTTGCATTGGAAGCAACATCTTTATACATCTTTTCTAGGGTCTAAAAAATACGAAACCTCGCTTTATGATTCGAACTTAAACTTCGAATCCCATATTTGGCATAAAAATGACTTTTTCACGTTTTTCATGTAGTTTGATATTATGTAAATATATTCATTTTTACCAATATTTCGATACTATTTCATGTAGTATCACGATACGTGATTTGGCCTTCAAATCTCAGATTTTCGCATAATATTGCATTTTAAGCAAGTTTTCTTGCTTTTTGTTTCGTACTAAAAAATCATCGAATTCAGCAATATTTTGACGTTTATCATCCCCTTTTCCTTTATGTGATATAAACAAATTATCATCGAATTACGCAATATTTTGCTGTTTTTCCACGTTTTTGTGAATTTTCAGTTTATTGTTATTATTTCATTAAATATACGAGAAAAATTATGCAAACACATAATTGATTAGATAATATCCTTAAATACTTCATTTTCAATCAACTATTTGTTTCTCGTTAAAATCCTGAGTAAGATATTGAAAAGGAGAGAAGTTCGGTTTTTATTGCATATATCGACGTTTCAGCCGGAATAGAGCGGTTTTACGTGTACATCTTCCATCGGTAATATAAACAGAAAATCAGGAACATTTTAGTTAATTGTAATGAAACACATTGATTTTTATCATTTGTATTGGAAACAACATTGTCAAATGTCTTTTCTTGGATCTAAATAATACGAAACCTCGCTTTATGATTCGAAGTTAAAATCTTCAAATTTGGTATAATAGTTACTTTTTCACGTTTTTCATGTAGTTTGATATTACGTAAATATATTCATTTCTACCAATATTTCGATACAATTTCATGTAGTATCACGGTATGTGATTTGGCCTTCAAATCTCAGATTTTCGCATAATATTGCATTTTAAGCATGTTTTCTTGCATTTCGTTCCGTAATAAAAATCATCGAATTCAGCAATATTTTGACGTTTATCATCCCCTTTTCCTTTATGTGATATAAACAAAATATCATCGAATATTTTGCTGTTTTTCCACGTTTTCGTGAATTTTCAGTTTATTGTTATTAATTCATTATATATACGATAAAAATGATGAAAACACATAATTGATTAGAAATTAACCTTAAGCACTTCATTTTCAATCAACTATTTGTTTTTCGTTAAAATACTGAGTAAGATATTGGAAAGGGGAGAAATTCTGTTTTTATTGCATATATCGACGTTTCAGCCGGATTAGAGCGGTTTTACGTGTACATCTTCCATCGGTAATATAAACGGAAAATTAGGAACATTTCAGTTAATTCTAATGAAAACACATTGATTTTTATCATTTGTATTTGAAACAAAATTGTCATATGTCTTTTCTTGGATCTAAATAATACGAAACCTCGCTCAATGATTTGAAGTTAAAATCGTCAAATATGGTAATATAGTGACTTTTTTCACGTTATTCAGGTAGTGTCATTTTACGTAAATATATTCGTTATTACCAATATTTCGATACTACTTCAGGTTTTCTCACGATATGTGATTTGGCCTTCAAATCTCAGAATTTCGCAAAATATTGCATTTTAAGCAAGTTTTCTTGCATTTTGTTTTGTACTAAAAATCATCGAATTTAGCAATATTTTGACCTTTATCATCCCCTTTTCCTTTATGTGATTTAAACAAAATATCATCGAATTAGGCAATATTTTGCTGTTTTTCCACGTTTTCGTGAATTTTCTGTTTATTAATATTATTTCATTAAATATACGAGAAAAATTATGCAAACACATAATTGGTCAGAAAAAACCTTAAATACTTTATTTTCAATCATCTATTTGTTTCTCGTTAAAATACTGAGTAAGATATTGAAAAGGGGAGAAGTTCTTTTTTTATTGCATATATCGACGTTTCAGCCGGATTTAAGCGGTTTTTCGTGTACATCTTCCATCGGTAATATAAACCGAAAATCAGGAACATTTTAGTTAATTTTAATGAAAACACATTGATTTTCATTATTTGTATTGAAAGCAACATCTTTATACGTCTTTTCTAGGGACTAAAAAATACGAAACGTCGCTCTATGATTCGAAGTTGAAATCCTCAAATTTGGCATGATAATGACTTTCTCACGTTTTTCATGTAGTTTGATATTACGTAATTATATTCATTTTTACCAATATTTCGATACTATTTCATGTAGTATCACGGTATGTGATTTTGCCTTCAAATCTCAGATTTTCGCATAATATTGCATTTTAAGCAAGTTTTCTTGCATTTTGTTTCGTACTAAAAATCATCGAATTCAGCAATATTTTGACGTGTATCATCCTCTTTTCCTTTATGTGATATAAACAAAATATCATCGAATTAGGCAATATTTTGCTGTTTTTCCACGTTTTTGTGAATTTTTAGTTTATTGTTATTATTTCATTAAATATACGATAAAAATGATGCAAACACATAATTGATTAGATAATATCCTTAAATACTTCATTTTCAATCAACGATTTGTTTCTCGTTAAAATCCTGAGTAAGATATTGAAAAGGAGAGAAGTTCGGTTTTTATTGCATATATCGACGTTTCAGCCGGAATAGAGCGGTTTTACTTGTACATCTTCCATCGGTAATATAAACGGAAAATCAGGAACATTTTAGTTAATTGTAATGAAACACATTGATTTTTATCATTTGTATTGGAAACAACATTGTCAAATGTCTTTTCTTGGATCTAAATAATACTAAACCTCGCTTTATGATTCGAAGTTAAAATCTTCAAATTTGGTATAATAGTGACTTTTTCACGTTTTTCATGTAGTTTGATATTACGTAAATATATTCATTTCTACCAATATTTCGATACAATTTCATGTAGTATCACGGTATGTGATTTGGCCTTCAAATCTCAGATTTTCGCATAATATTGCATTTTAAGCATGTTTTCTTGCATTTTGTTTCGTAATAAAAATCATCGAATTCAGCAATATTTTGACGTTTATCATCCCCTTTTCCTTTATGTGATATAAACAAAATATCATCGAATTAGGCAATATTTTGCTGTTTTTCCACGTTTTTGTGAATTTTCAGTTTATTGTTATTAATTCATTAAATATACGATAAAAATTATGAAAACACATAATTGATTAGAAATTAACCTTAATTTAAACACTTCATTTTCAATCAACTATTTGTTTTTCGTTAAAATACTGAGTAAGATATTGGAAAGGGGAGAAAATCTGTTTTTATTGCATATATCGACGTTTCAGCCGGATTAGAGCGGTTTTACGTGTACATCTTCCATCGGTAATTTAAACGGAAAATTAGGAACATTTCAGTTAATTATAATGAAAACACATTGATTTTTATCATTTGTATTTGAAACAAAATTGTCATATGTCTTTTCTTGGATCTAAATAATACGAAACCTCGCTCAAAGATTTGAAGTTAAAATCGTCAAATATGGTAATATAGTGACTTTTTTCACGTTATTCAGGTAGTGTGATTTTACGTAAATATATTCGTTTTTACCAATATTTCGATACTACTTCAGGTTTTCTCACGATATGTGATTTGGCCTTCAAATCTCAGAATTTCGCAAAATATTGCATTTTAAGCAAGTTTTCTTGCATTTTGTTTTGTACTAAAAATCATCGAATTCACCAATATTTTGACGTTTATCATCCCTTTTCCTTTATGTGATATAAACAAAATATCATCGAATTAGGCAATATTTTGCTGTTTTTCCACGTTTTCGTGAATTTTCAGTTTATTGTTATTATTTCATTAAATATACGAGAAAAATTATGCAAACACATAATTGATCAGAAAATAAACTTAAATACTTTATTTTCAATCATCTATTTGTTTCTCGTTAAAATACTGAGTAAGATATTGAAAAGGAGAGAAGTTCTGTTTTTATTGCATTTATCGACGGTTCAGCCGGATTTAAGCGGTTTTACGTGTACATCTTCCATCGGTAATATAAACCGAAAATCAGGAACATTTTAGTTAATTCTAATGAAAACACATAAATTTTTATCATTTGCATTGGAAGCAACATCTTTATACATCTTTTCTAGGGTCTAAAAAATACGAAACCTCGCTTTATGATTCGAACTTAAACTTTGAATCCCATATTTGGCATAAAAATGACTTTTTCACGTTTTTCATGTAGTTTGATATTACGTAAATATATTCATTTTTACCAATATTTCGATACTATTTCATGTAGTATCACGATACGTGATTTGGCCTTCAAATCTCAGATTTTCGCATAATATTGCATTTTAAGCAAGTTTTCTTGCTTTTTGTTTCGTACTAAAAATCATCGAATTCAGCAATATTTTGACGTTTATCATCCCCTTTTCCTTTATGTGATATAAACAAAATATCATCGAATATTTTGCTGTTTTTCCACGTTTTCGTGAATATTCAGTTTATTGTTATTAATTCATTATATATACGATAAAAATGATGAAAACACATAATTGATTAGAAATTAACCTTAAGCACTTCATTTTCAATCAACTATTTGTTTTTCGTTAAAATACTGAGTAAGATATTGGAAAGGGGAGAAATTCTGTTTTTATTGCATATATCGACGTTTCAGCCGGATTAGAGCGGTTTTACGTGTACATCTTCCATCGGTAATATAAACGGAAAATTAGGAACATTTCAGTTAATTCTAATGAAAACACATTGATTTTTATCATTTGTATTTGAAACAAAATTGTCATATGTCTTTTCTTGGATCTAAATAATACGAAACCTCGCTCAATGATTTGAAGTTAAAATCGTCAAATATGGTAATATAGTGACTTTTTTCACGTTATTCAGGTAGTGTGATTTTACGTAAATATATTCGTTTTTACCAATATTTCGATACTACTTCAGGTTTTCTCACGATATGTGATTTGGCCTTCAAATCTCAGAATTTCGCAAAATATTGCATTTTAAGCAAGTTTTCTTGCATTTTGTTTTGTACTAAAAATCATCGAATTTAGCAATATTTTGACCTTTATCATCCCCTTTTCCTTTATGTGATTTAAACATAATATCATCGAATTAGGCAATATTTTGCTGTTTTTCCGCGTTTTCGTGAATTTTCAGTTTATTAATATTATTTCATTAAATATACGAGAAAAATTATGCAAACACATAATTGGTCAGAAAATAACCTTAAATACTTTATTTTCAATCATCTATTTGTTTCTCGTTAAAATACTGAGTAAGATATTGAAAAGGGGAGAAGTTCTGTTTTTATTGCATATATCGACGGTTCAGCCGGATTTAAGCGGTTTTACGTGTACATCTTCCATCGTTAATATAAACCGAAAATCAGGAACATTTTAGTTAATTTTAATGAAAACACATTGATTTTTATTATTTGTATTGGAAGCAACATCTTTATACGTCTTTTCTAGGGTCTAAAAAATACGAAACCTCGCTCTATGATTCGAAGTTAAAATCCTCAAATTTGGAATAATAATGACTTTTTCACGTTTTTCATGTAGTTTGATATTACGTAAATATATTCATTTTTACCAATATTTCGATACTATTTCATGTAGTATCACAGTACGTGATTTGGCCTTCAAATCTCAGATTTTCGTATAATATTGCATTTTAAGCAAGTTTTCTTGCATTTTGTTTCGTACTAAAAATCATCGTATTCAGCAATATTTTGACGTTTATCATCCCCTTTTCCTTTATGTGATTTAAACAAAATATCATCGAATTAGGCAATATTTTGCCGTTTTTTCACGTTTTTGTGAATTTTTAGTTTATTGTTATTATTTCATTAAATATACGAGAAAAATTATGCAAACACATAATTGATCAGACTATAAGCTTATATACTTAATTTTCAATCATCTGTTTGTTTCTCGTTAAAATACTGAGTAAGATATTGAAAAGGGGAGAAGTTCTGTTTTTATTGCATATATCAACGTTTCAGCCGGATTAGAACGGTTTTACGTGTACATCTTCCATCGGTAATATAAACAGAAAATCAGGAACATTTTAGTTAATTGTAATGAAACACATTGATTTTTATCATTTGTATTGGAAACAACATTGTCAAATGTCTTTTCTTGGATCTAAATAATACGAAACCTCGCTTTATGATTCGAAGTTAAAATCTTCAAATTTGGTATAATAGTGACTTTTTCACGTTTTTCATGTAGTTTGATATTACGTAAATATATTCATTTCTACCAATATTTCGATACAATTTCATGTAGTATCACGGTATGTGATTTGGCCTTCAAATCTCAGAATTTCGCAAAATATTGCATTTTAAGCAAGTTTTCTTGCATTTTGTTTTGTACTAAAAATCATCGAATTCACCAATATTTTGACGTTTATCATCCCCTTTTCCTTTATGTGATATAAACAAAATATCATCGAATTAGGCAATATTTCTCCGTTTTTCCACGTTTTTGTGAATTTTCAGTTTATTGTTATTAATTCATTATATATACGATAAAAATGATGCAAACACATAATTGATCAGAAAATAACCTTAAATACTTCATTTTCAATCAACTATTTGTTTCTCGTTAAAATACTGAGTAAGATATTGAAAAGGGGAGAAGTTCTGTTTTATTGCATATATCGACGTTTCAGCCGGATTAAAGCGGTTTTACGTGTACATCTTCCATCGGTAATATAAACGGAAAATTAGGAACGTTTTAGTTAATTCTAATGAAAACACATTGATTTTTATCATTTGTACTAGAAGCAACATTGTCATATGTCTTTTCTTGGATCTAAATAATACGAAACCTCGCTCAATGATTTGAAGTCAAAGTCCTCAAATATGGTAATATAGTGACTTTTTTCACGTTATTCATGTAGTGTGATTTTACGTATATATATTCGTTTTTACCAATATTTCGATACTACTTCATGTTTTCTCACGATATGTGATTTCGCCTTGAAATCTCAGAATTTCGCAAATTTTGCATTTTTAGCAAGTTTTCTTGCATTTTGTTTTGTACTAAAAATCATCGAATTTAGCAATATTTTGGCCTTTATCATCCCCTTTTCCTTTATGTGATTTAAAGAAAATATCATCGAATTAGGCAACATTTTGCCGTTTTTCCACGTTTTTGTGAATTTTCAGTTTATTGTTATTATTTCATTAAATATACGATAAAAATTATGCAAACACATAATAGATCAAAAAATGACCTTAAATACTTCATTTTCAATCATCTATTTGTTTCTCGTTAAAATACTGAGTAAGATATTGAAAAGGGGAGAAGTTCTGTTTTTATTGCATATATCGACGTTTCACCCGGATTAGAACGGTTTTACGTATACATCTTCCACCGTTATTATAAACCAAAAATCAGGAACATTTTAGTTTAATATTTTTAATGAAAACACATTGACTTTTATCATTTGTATTAGAAGCAGCATCTTTATACGTCTTTTCTAGGGTCTAAAAAATAAGAAACGTCGCTCTATGATTCGAAATTAAAATCCTCATATTTGGTATAATAATGACTTTTTTCACGTTTTTCATGTAGTTTGATATTACGTAAATATATTCATTTTTACCAATATTTCGATACTATTTCATGTAGTATCATGATATGTGATTTGGCCTTCAAATCTCAGATTTTCGCGTAATATTGTATTTTAAGCAAGTTTTCTTGCATTTTGTTCCGTACTAAAAATCATCGAATTCAGCAATATTTTGACGTTTATCATCCCCCCTTTTCTTTACGTGATATAAACAAAATATCATCGAATTAGGTAATATTTTGCGGGTTTTCCACGTTTTTGTGAATATTCAGTTTATTGTTATTAATTCATTAAATATACGATAAAAATTATGCAAACACATAATTGATTAGAAATTAACCTTAAACACTTAATTTTCAATCAACTATTTGTTTCTCATTAAAATACTGAGTAAGATATGGAAAAGGGGAGAAGTTCTGGTTTATTGCATATATCGACGTTTTAGCCGAATGAGAGCGGTTTTACGTGTACATCTTACATCGGTAATATAAACGGAAAATCAGGAACGTTTTAGTTAATTCTGATGAAAACACGTTTATTTTTATCATTTGTATTAGAAACAACATTGTCATATGTCTTTTCTTGGATCTAAATAATACGAAACCTCGCTCTATGATTTGAAGTTAAAATCCTCAAATATGGTAATATAGTGAATTTTTTCTTGTTATTCGTGTAGTGTAATTTTTCGTAAATATATTCGTTTTTACCATTATTTCGATACTACTTCATGTTTTCTCACGATATGTGATTTGGCCTTCAAATCTCAGATTTTCGCATAATATTACATGTTAAGCCAGTTTTCTTGCATTTTGTTTCGTACTAAAAATCATCGAATTCAGCAATATTTTAACGTTTATCATCCCATTTTCCTTTATGTGATTTAAACAAAATATCATCGAATTAGGCAATGTTTTGCTGTTTTTCCTTTTTTGTGTGAATTTTCAGTTTATTGTTATTAATTCATTAAATATACGATAAAAATGATGCAAACACATAATTGATTAGAAGTTAACCTTAAACACTTAATTTTCAATCAACTATTTGTTTCTCGTTAAAATACTGAGTAAGATATTGAAAAGGGGAGAAGTTCTGGTTGATTGCATATATCGACGTTTCAGCCGGATTAGAGCGGTTTTACGTGTACATCTTCCATCGGTAATATAAACGAAAAATCAGGGACGTTTTAGTTAATTCTAATGAAAACACATTGATTTTTATCATTTGTATTGGAAACAACATTGTCATATGTCTTTTCTTGGATCTAAATAATAAAAAACCTCGCTCAATGATTTGAAGTTAAAGTCCTCAAATATAATAATATAGTGACTTTTTTCACGTTATTCATGTAGTGTGATTTTACGTATATATATTCGTTTTTACCAATATTTCGATACTACTTCATGTTTTCTCACGATATGTGATTTCGCCTTCAAATCTCAGAATTTCGCAAATTTTTCATTTTCAGCAAGTTTTCTTGCATTTTGTTTTGTACTAAAAATCATCGAATTTAGCAATATTTTGACCTTTATCATCCCCTTTTCCTTTATGTGATTTAAACAAAATATCATCGAATTAGGCAACATTTTGCCGATTTTCCACGTTTTTGTGGATTTTTAGTTTATTGTTAATAATTCATTAAATATACGATAAAAATTATGCAAACACATAATTGATCAGAAAATAACCTTAAATACTTCATTTTCAATCATCTATTTGTTTCTCGTTAAAATACTGAGTAAGATATTGAAAAGGGGAGAAGTTCTGTTTTTATTGCATATATCGACGTTTCACCCGGATTAGAACGGTTTTACGTGTACATCTTCCATCGTTAATATAAACCAAAAATCAGGAACATTTTAGTTTAAAATTTTTAATGAAAACTCATTGACTATATACGTCTTTTCTAGGGTCTAAAAAATAAGAAACGTCGCTCTATGATTCGAAGTTAAAATCCTCATATTTGGTATAATAATGACTTTTTTCACGTTTTTCATGTAGTTTGATATTACGTAAATATATTCATTTTTACCAATATTTCGATACTATTTCATGTCGTATCACGATATGTGATTTGGCCTTCAAATCACAGATTTTCGCATAATATTACATTTTAAGCAAGTTTTCTTGCATTTTGTTTCGTACTAAAAATCATCAATTCAGCACTATTTTGACGTTTATCATCCCCTTTTCCTTTATGTGATATAATCAAAATATCATCGAATTAGGCAATATGTTGCTGTTTTTCCTCTTTTGTGTGAATTTTCAGTTTATTGTTATTAATTTATTAAATATACGATAAAAATGATGCAAACACATAATTGATTAGAAGATAACCTTAAATACTTAATTTTCAATCAATTATTTGTTTCTCTTTAAAATACTTTGTAAGATATTGAAAAGGGGAGAAGTTCTGTTTTTATTGCATATATCGACGTTTCAGGTTTACGTGTACATCTTCCATCAGTAATATAAACGGAAAATCAGGAACATTTTAGAGTATTTTAATGAAAACACATTGATTTTTATCATTTGTATTGGAAACAACATCTTTATGTCTTTTCAGGAACATTTTTGTTAATTCTAATAAAAACACATTGATGTTTATCATTTGTATTGGAAACAACATTTTTATGTCTTTTCTAGGAACTAAATAATACGAAACCTCGCTTTATGATTTGAAGTTAAAATCCTCAAGGTTGGTAATATAGCGATTTTTTCACGTTTTTCATGTAGTGTGACTTTACGTAAATATATTCGTTTACCAATCTTTCGATACTACTTCATATTTTCTCATGATATGTGATTTGGCTTTCATATCTCAGAATTTCGCAAATTTTGCATTTTTAGCAAGTTTTCTGGCGTTTTGTTTTGTACTAAAAATCATTGAATTTAGCAATATTTTGACGTCTATCATCCTCTTTTCCTTTAAGTAATTGAAACAAAATATCATCGAATTAGGCAAAATTTTGCCCTTTTTTCACGTTTTTGTGAATTTTCAGTTTATTGGTATTAATTCATTATATATACGATAAAAATGATGCAAACTGCAAAATTGCAAGACAGCAAAACTGCAATACTTTGCATCATACGATAATGATGATGCAAAATTGATTAGAAATTATTAACATTAAATACTTCATTTTCAATCAACTATTTGTTTCTCGTTAAAAAATGAGTAAGTAATTGAAAAGGCGAGAAGTTCTGTTTTTGTTGCATATATCGACGTTTTAGCCGGATTAGAGCTGTTTTACGTGTACATCTTCTATCGGTAATATAAACAGAAAATCAGGAACATTTTAGAGTATTTTAATGAAAACACATTGGTTTTTATAATTTGTATTGGAAACAACATCTTTATATGTCATTTCTAGGATCTAAATAATATGGAACCTCGCTTAATGGTTTGAAGTTAAAATCCTCAAATTTGGTAATATAGCGAATTTTTTCACGTTTTTCATGTAGTTTGATTGTACGTAAACATATTCGTTTTTACCAATATTTCGATAATACTTCATGTTTTCTCACGATCTGTGATTTGGCCTTAAATCTGAAAATTTCGCATAATATTGCATTTTTAAGGAAGTTTTCTTACGTTTTGTATCGTACTAAAAATCATTGAACTTAGCAATATTTTGACGTTTATCATCCTCTTTTCCTTTATGTGATTTAAACAAAATATCATCGAATTAGGCAATATTTTGCCGTTTTCCACGTTTATGTGAATTCTCAGTTTATGGTTATTAATTCATTATATATTCGATAAAAATGATGCAAACACATAATTGATTAGAAATTAACATTAAATACTTCATTTTCAATCAACTATTTGTTTCTCGTTAAAAAACTGAGTAAGATGTTGAAAAAGCGAGAAGTTCTGTTTTTATTGCATATATCGACGTTTCAGCCGGATTAGAGTGGTTTTACGTGTACATCTTCCATCGGTAATATAAACGGAAAATCAGGAACATTTTAGTTAATTCTAATGAAAACACATTGATTTTTATCATTTGTATTGGAAACATTTTTAAATGTCTTTTCTAGGATCTAAATAATACGAAACCTCGCTTTATGATTTGAAGGTAAAATCCTCAAATATGGTAATAGAGCGATTTTGTTCACGTTTTTTATGTAGTGTGACTTCACGTGAATATATTCGTTTTTACCAATATTTCGATGCAATTTCATGTAGTATCACGATATGTGATTTGGCCTTTAAATATCAGAATTTCGCAAATTATTGCATTTTAAGCAAGTTTTCTTGCATTTTGTTTCGAAATAAAAATCATCGAATATAGCAATATTTTGACGTTTATCATCCACTTTTCCTTAATGTGATATAAACAAAATATCATCGAATTAGGCAATATTTTGCCGTTTTTCCACGTTTTTTTGAATTTTCAGTTTATTGTTATTAATTCATTATATATACGATAAAAATGATGCAAACACATAATTGATTAGAAATTAACATTAAATACTTCATTTTCAATCAACTATTTGTTTCTCGTTAAAATACTGAGTAAGCATCACTCTCTAGATTCTCTGCATCACTCTCGTAAGCCTCTGAATCACTCTCTCGAGCCTCTGCATCACTCTCTTGATCCTCTGCATCACTCTCTTCATCCTCTGCATCACTCTCTTAAGCCTCTGCTTCCCTGGTTGATATCTGGTTGATGGGGTTCTGGGAGTTCGTCTACTCCCCAAGCCCGGCCCGAGGCCAGGCTCGACTTGTGAGAGTTTGGTCCACCAGGCTGTTGCTTGGAGCGGCCCGCAGGCCCACATACCCACCACAGCCCGGTTGGTCCGGCACTCCTTGGAGGAATAAATCTAGTTTCCTCTTGAAAATGTCCACGGTTGTTCCGGCAATATTTCTTATGCTTGCTGGGAGGACGTTGAACAACCGCGGACCTCTGATGTTTATACAGTGTTCTCTGATTGTGCCTATGGCACCTCTGCTCTTCATTGGTTCTATTCTACATTTTCTTCCATGTCGTTCACTCCAGTACGTTGTTATTTTACTGTGTAGATTTGGTACTTGGCCCTCCAGTATCTTCCAGGTGTATATTATTTGATATCTCTCTCGTCTTCTTTCTAGTGAGTACATTTGGAGGGCTTTGAGACGATCCCAATAATTTAGGTGCTTTATTGCGTCTATGCGTGCCGTATATGTTCTCTGTATTCCCTCTATTTCAGCAATCTCTCCTGCTTTGAAGGGGGAAGTGAGTACTGAGCAGTACTCAAGACGGGACAACACAAGTGCCTTGAAGAGTACAACCATTGTGATGGGATCCCTGGATTTGAAAGTTCTCGTAATCCATCCTATCATTTTTCTGGCTGTCGCAATATTTGCTTGGTTATGCTCCTTAAACGTTAGGTCGTCAGACATTATTATTCCCAAATCCTTTACATGCTGTTTTCCTACTATGGGTACATTTGATTGTGTTTTGTACTCTGTATTATGTTTAAGGTCCTCATTTTTACCGTACCTGAGTACCTGGAATTTATCACTGTTAAACATCATGTTATTTTCTGATGCCCAGTCGAAAACTTTATTAATATCAGCTTGAAGTTTTTCAATGTCCTCAGCCGAGGTAATTTTCATACTGATTTTTGTGTCATCTGCAAAGGATGATACGAAGCTGTGACTTGTATTTTTGTCTATATCTGATATGAGAATAAGGAAAAGCAGTGGTGCAAGGACTGTACCCTGAGGTACAGAGCTTTTCACTGCACTTGGACTAGATTTTATATGGTTGACAGTTACTCGCTGAGTCCTGTTTGACAGAAAACTGAGTATCCAGCGTCCTACTTTACCGGTTATTCCCATTGACTTCATTTTGTGTGCTATCACGCCATGGTCACATTTATCGAAGGCCTTTGCGAAGTCCGTGTATATCACATCAGCATTCTGTTTCTCTTCTAATGCCTCAGTGACTTTGTCGTAGTGCTCAAGTAGCTGTGAGAGGCACGATCTTCCCGCTCGAAATCCATGTTGGCCTGGGTTATGAAGGTCATTGGTCTCCATGAAATTGGTGACCTGACTCCTAATCACTCTCTCAAATACTTTTATGATGTGCGATGTTAGTGCAACTGGTCTATAATTTTTTGCCAATGCTTTGCTCCCTCCCTTGTGTAGAGGGGCTATGTCTGCTACTTTAAGTGCATCTGGTATCTCCCCCGTGTCCAAGCTCTTCCTCCACACTATACTGAGTGCCTGTGCTACCGGCACTTTGCATTTCTTTATAAATATTGAATTCCATGAGTCTGGACCTGGGGCCGAGTGCATGTGCATGTTTTCAATTTCTTTTTCAAAATTTAGTGCGCTCGTGTTTATATCAGTTATATTTACCGGGGTTTGAATATCCCGCATAAAGAAATTGTCTGGATCTTCCACCTTCATGTTGTTTATTGGAGTGCTAAACATGTCCTCATACTGCTTTTTTAGGATTTCACTAATTTCTTTGTCATCCTCCGTGTATGAACCTTCACTTGTACGAATAGGTCCAATACTGGCAGTGGTTTTTGCTTTTGATTTCGCATATGAGAAAAAATATTTTGGATTTTTCTTTATTTCCTGAATTGCTTTCTGTTCTAACTGCCTTTCTTCAGTTTCATATGAGTGTTTCAATTTCCGCTCGATTTCTTCAATCTCCCTATTTAAATTATTCCTTCTTTGACGGGAAATTCGTGTCTGCATAAGCAGTTCCGTTATTTTTTTCCTGCGTTTATAGTGTCGTCTGCGTTCTCTTTCTACGTTAGATCTCTTTCTGGCTTCTCCCTCTCTTGATCCTCTGCATCACTCTCTTGAGCCTCTGCATTACTCTCTTAAGCCTCTGGATTACTCTCGTAAGCCTCTGAATCACTCTCTTGAGCCTCTGCATCACTCTGTTCAGCCCCTGCATCCCACTCTTGAGCCTCTGCATCACTCTCTTGAGCCTCTGCATCACCATTTTAAGCCTCTGCATCCCTCTTTTGAGCCTCTGCATCACTTTCTTAAGCCTCTGCATCACTCGCTTAAGCCTCTGCATCACTCTCGTAAGCTTCTGAATCACTCTCTTGTTCCTCTGCATCCCTCATTTGAGCCTCTGCATCCCTCTCTTGAGCCCCTGCATCCCTCTCTTGAGCCTCTGCATCCCTCGCTTGAGCCTCTTCATCCCTCTCTTAAGCCTCTGCATCTCTCTCTTGAGCCTCTGCATCCCTCTCTTGAACTCTTGCATCCCTCTCATGAGCCTCTGCATCCCTCTCTTGAGCCTTTGCATCACTCTCTTAAGCCTCTGCATCCCTCTCTTGAGCCTCTGCATCACTCTCAAGAGCCTCTGCATACCTCTCTTGTGCCTCTGCATCCCTCACTTGAGCCTCTGCATCCCTCTCCTGAGCCTCTGCATCCCTCTCTTGGGCCCTCTGCATCCCTCTCTTGAGCCTAAGCATCCCTCTCTTAAGCCTGTGCATCACTCTCTTAAGCCTCTGCATCACTCTCTTAAGCCTCTGAATCACTCTCTTGAGCCTCTGCATCACTCTCTTGAGCCCCTGCATCCATCTCTCAAGCATCTGCATCACTCTCTTGAGCCTCTGCATCACCCTTTTAAGCCTCTGCATTACTCTCTTGAGCCTCTGCATCCCTCTCTTCAGCCTCTCGTGAGCCTCTGCAACACTCTCTTCAGCCTCTGCATCACTCTATTAAGCCTCTGAATCCCTCTCCAGAGGCCTCTGCCTAACTCTCTCGATCCTCTGCAAAACTCTCTTGATTCTCTGCATCACTCTCGTAAGCCTCTGAATCCCTCTCTTGATCCTCTGCATCACTCTCTTGAGCCTCTGCATCACTCTTTTGATCGTCTGCATCACTCTCTTGAGCCTCTGCATCACTCTCTTGAGCCTCTGCATCACTCTCTTGAGCCTCTCTATCACTCTCTTGAGCCTCTGTATCCCTCTCTTAAGCCTCTGCATGACTCTCTTAAGCCTCTGCATCACTCTCGTAAGCCTCTGAATCACTCTCTTGAGCCTCTGCATCCCTCTCTTGAACTCTTGCATCCCTCTCATGAGCCTCTACATCCCTGTCTTGAGCCTTTGCATCACTCTCTTAAGTCTCTGCATCCCTCTCTTGAGCCTCTGCAACACTCTCTTCAGCCTCTGCATCACTCTCCTAAGCCTCTGAATCCCTCTCTTGAGGCTTCTGCCTAACTCTCTCGAGCCTCTGCATCACTCTCCTGATTCTCTGCATCACTCTCGTAAGCCTCTGAATCACTCACTTGAGCCTCTGCAGCACTATCTAGAGCCTTTGCGTCACTCTCTTCAGCCTCTGCATCACTCTCTTAAGCCTCTGCTTCCCTCTCTTGATCCTCTGCATCACTCTCTTGAGCCTCTGCATCCCTCACTTGAGCCTCTGCATCCCTCTCCTGAGCCTCTGCATCCCTCTCTTGGGCCTCTGCATCCCTCTCTTGAGCCTCTGGAATCCCTCTCTTAAGCCTCTGCATCACTCTCTTTAGCCTCTGCATCACTCTCTTAAGCCTCTGAATCATTCTCTTGAGCCTCTGCATCACTCTCTTGAGCCCCTGCATCCCTCTCTCAAGCCTCTGCATCACTCTCTTGAGCCTCTGCATCACCCTCTTAAGCCTCTGCATTACTCTCTTGAACCTCTGCATCCCTCTCCTAAGCCTCTGCCTCACTCTCTTATGCCTTGGCATCACTCTTCTGAGCCTCTGCATCCCTCTCCTTAGCCTCTGCATCACTCTCGTAAGCCTCTGAATCACTCTCTTGAGCCTCTGCATCACTCTCTTGAGCCCCTGCATCCCTCTCTTGATCCTCTGCTTCACTTTCTTAAGCCTCTGCATCACTCTCTTAAGCCTCTGCATCACTCTCGTTAGCCTCTGAATCACTCTCTTGAGCCTCTGCATCCCTCTCTTGAGCCTTTGCATCACTCTCTTACGCCTCTACATCCCTCTCTTGAGCCTCTGCGTCACTCTCAAGAGCCTTTACTTCCTTATCTTGTGCCTCTGCTTCACTCACTTAAGCCTCTGCATCCCTCTCTTGAGCCCCTGCATCCCTCTCTTGAGCCTCTGCATCCCTCTCTTGAGCCTCTGCATCCCTCTCTTAAGAGTCTGCATCACTTTCTTAAGCCTCTGCATCACTCTCGTAAACCTCTGAATCACTCTGTTCAGCCTCTGCATCACTCTCTTGAGCCTCTACATATATCTCTTGAGCCTCTGCATCCCTCTCTTAAGCCTATGCTTCACTCTGTTGAGCCTCTGCATCCCTCTCTTATGCCTCTGCAACACTTTCTTCAGCCTCTGCATCACTCTCGTAAGCCTCTGAATCACTCTGTTCAGCCTCTGCATCACTCTTTTGAGCCTCTCTATCACTCTCCTGAGCCTCTGCATCCCTCTCTTAAGCCTCTGCATCATTCTCTTCAGCCTCTTCATCCCTCTCTTAAGCCTCTGCATAATTCTCTTCAGCCTCTGCATAATTCTCTTCAGTCTCTGCATCCCTCTCTTTAGCCTCTGCATCATTCTCTTCAGCCTCTGCATCCCTCTCTTAAGCCTCTACATCATTCTCTTGAACCTCTGCATCACTCTCTTAAGCCTCTGCATTCCTTTTTTTGAGCCTCTGCAACACTTTCTTAAGCCTCTGCATTAGAGGCATAAGAGAGGGATGCAGAGGCTCAAGAGAGTGATGCAGAGGCTCAAGAGAGGGATGCAGAGGCAGAAGAGAGAGATGCAGAGGCTTACGAGAGTGATGCAGAGGTTCAAGAGAGTGATGCAGAGGCACAAGAGAATGATGTAGAGGCTTAAGAGAGGGATGCAGAGGCTGAAGAGAATGATGCAGAGGCTAAAGAGAGGGATGCAGAGACTGAAGAGAATTATGCAGAGGCTGAAGAGAATTATGCAGAGGCTTAAGAGAGGGATGAAGAGGCTGAAGAGAATGATGCAGAGGCTTAAGAGAGGGATGCAGAAGCTCAGGAGAGTGATAGAGAGGCTCAAAAGAGTGATGCAGAGGCTGAACAGAGTGATTCAGAGGCTTACGAGAGTGATGCAGAGGCTGAAGAGAGGGATGCAGAGGCTCAAGAGAGTGATTCAGAGGCTTTCGAGAGTGATGCAGAGGCTTAAGCGAGTGATACAGAGGCTTAAGAAAGTGATGCAGAGGCTCAAAAGAGGGATGCAGAGGCTCAAGTGAGGGAAGAAGAGGCACAAGATAGGAATGCAGAGGCTCTTGAGAGTGACGCAAAGGCTCATGAGAGGGATGCAGAGGCTTAAGAGAGTGATGCAAAGGCTCAAGTGAAGGATGCAGAGGCTCATGTGAGGGATGCAGGAGTTCAAGAGAGTGATGCAGAGGCTCAAGAGAGGGATGCAGAGGCTCAAGTGAGGGATGAAGAGGCACATGAGAGGGATGCAGAGGCTCTTGGGAGTGATGCAGAGGCTCAAGAGAGGGATGCAGAGGCTCAAAAGAGTTATTCAGTGGCTTACGAGAGTGATGCAGAGGCTTAAGCGAGTGATGCAGAGGCCTAAGAAAGTGATGCAGAGGCTCAAAAGAGGGATCCAGAGGATTTAAAGGGTGTTGCAGAGGCTGAAAAGAGTGATGCCGAGGCTGAAGAGAGTGTTGCAGAGGCTTAAGAGAGGGATGCAGAGGCTCAAGAGAGGGATGTAGAGGCTTAAGAGAGTGATGCAGAGGCTGAAGCGAGTGTTGCAGAGGCTCAAGAGAGGGATGCAAAGGCTCAAGAGAGTGATGCAAAGGCTCAAGAGAGTGATGCAGAGGCTTATGAGAGGGATACAGAGGCTCAAGAGAGGGATGTAGATGCTCAAGAGAGTGATGCAGAGGCTCAAGAGAGTGATGCAGAGGCGTAAAAGTGAGATGCAGAGGCTTAAGAGAGGGATGCAGAGGCTCAAGCGAATGATGCAGGGGCTCAAGGGAATGATGCAGAGGCTTAAGAGAGGGATGCAGAGGATCAAGAGAGTGATGCAGAGGCTTAAGAAAGGAATGCAGAGGCTGAAGAGAATGATGCAAAGGCTTAAGAGAAGGATGCAGAGGCTGAAGAGAGTGTTGCAGAGGCTCAATAGAATGATGCAGAGGCTTAAGAGAGGGATGCAGAGGCTCAAGAGTGTGATGGAGAGGCTCAGCAGAGTGATGCAGAGGCTCAACAGAGTGATTCAGAAGCTTAAGAGAGTGATGCAGAGGCTGAAGAGCGGGATGCAGAGGCTCAAGAGAGGGATGCAGGGGCTCAAGAGAGTGTTGCAGAGGCTCAAGAAAATGATGCAGAGGCTCAAGAGAGGGATGCAGGGGCTCAAGAGAGTGTTGCAGAGGCTCAAGAGAATGATGCAGAAGCTTAGGAGAGGGATGCAGAGGCTCAAGAGAGGGATGCAGAGGCTCAAGAGAGGGATGCAGGGGCTCAAGAGAGTGTTGCAGAGGCTCAAGAGAATGATGCAGAGGCTTAAGATAGGGATGCAGAGGCTCAAGAGAGTGATGAAGAGGCTCATGAGAGGGATGCAGAGGCTCAAAAGAGTGATTCAGAGGCTTACGAGAGTGATGTAGAGACTTAAGAAAGTGATGCAGAGGCTCAAAAGAGGGATCCAGAGGCTTAAAAGGGTCATGCAAAGTCTCAAGAGAGTGATGCAGACGCTCAAGAGAGTGATGCAGAGGATCAAGAGAGGGAAGCAGAGGCTTAAGAGACATCGCTGCTCTCAGTAATTGGCATATTTTCTGTATAAAAACTCGTAATTTCAAATTGGGAATACGTGCAGAGAGCCAGAATTTGGCTTCAAAATATGGCTCAAGCGTCAAAATTGGGATGTTTGGGATATTTTGAAAACTGCAGGGAGGGTTTGGGCAGAATGTGATCCATCGCCGCTTTCAGTAAATGGCATATTTTCGGTAAAAAAATTCGTAATTTCAATCTGCGAATACGTGCAGAGAGCCAGAAATTTAATCCAAAATATGGTTCAAGCGGCGAACTTGGGATATTTTGGATATTTTGAAAACTGAAGGGAGGGTTTGGGCAGAATGTGATCCATCGCCGTTTTCAGTAATTTTCATATTTTCGGTATAAAAAGTCGTATTTTCAAACTGCGAATACGTGCAGAGAGCCAGAAGTTGCTTCAAAATATGGCTCAGGGGTCGAATTTGGAATGTTTGGGATATTTTGAAAACTGCAGGGAGGGTTTGGGTAAAATGTGACCCATCGCCGCTCTCAGTAATTAGCATATTTTCAGTATAAAAATCGTAATTTCAAACTGCGAATACAGGTAGAGAGCCAGAATTTGGCTCAACAATATGGCTCAAGGGTCGAATTTGAGATGTTTCGGATATTTCGAAAACTACAAGGAGGTTTGGACAAAATGTGACCTATCGTCGCTCTCAGTAATTGGCATATTCTCGGTATAAAAAGTCGTAATTTCAAACTGCGAATACGTGCAGATAGCCATAATTTGGCTACAAAATATGGCTCAAGGGTCGAATTTGAGACGTTTGGGATATTTTGATATCTGTAGAGGGTTTTGTGCAAAATGTGATCCTTCGCCGCTCACAGTAATTGGCATTATTTCGGTATAAAAAGTCGAAATTTCCAACTGCTAATACGTGCAGAGAGCAGGAATTTGGCTCCAAAATATGGCTCAAGAGTCAAATTTGGGATGTTTGCGATATTTTGAAAACTGCGTGGAGGGTTTGGTCAAAATGTGATCCATCGGCGCTCTCAGTAATTGACATATTTTCGGTATAAAAAGTCGAAATTTCTAACTGCGAATATGTGCAGAGAGCCAGAATTTGGCTCCAAAATATGGCTCAAGGGTCGAATTTGGGATGTTTAGGATATTTTGAAAACTGCAGAAAAGGTTTGGGCAAAATGTGATCCATCGCAGTTTCAGTAATTGGCATAGTTTCGATATAAAAAGTCATAATTTCAAACTGCGAATACATGTAAAGAGCCAAAATTTGGCTCCAAAACATGGCTCAAGGATCGAATTTGGGATGTTTGGGATATTTTGAAAACTGCAGGGAGGGTTTGGGCAAAATGTGATCCATCGCTGCTTTCAGTAATTGGCATATTTTCGGTAAAAAGAAGTCGTAATTTCAAACTGCGAATACATGCAGAAAGCCAAAATTTGGCTCCAAAGCATGGCTCAAGTGTCGAATTTGGGATGTTTGGGATATATAGAAAACTGCAGGGAGGGTTTGGGCAAAATGTGATGAATCGCCGCTTTCAGCAACTGTCATATTTTTGGTATAAAAAGTCGTAATTTCTAACTGCGAATACGTGCAGAGAGCCAGAATTTGATTCCAAAGTATGGCTCAAGCGTTGAATTTGGGACGTTTGGGATATTTTGAAAACTGCGAGGTGGGGATGGGGAGGGTTTACCAAAATGTGACCCATTGCCGCTGTCAGTAATTAGCATGTTTTCAGTATAAAAAGTCGTAATTTCAAACTGCGAATACGTGCAGAGTGCAAGAATTTGGCTCCAAAATACGGCTCAAGGGTCGAATTTGGGATGTTATCTTGAGGTTATCTTGAGATGATTTCGGGGCTTTTTAATGTCCCCGCGGCCCGGTCCACGACCAGGCCTCCCTCCCAGAAAGCAGCCCGTGACAGCTGACTAACAGCCAGGTACCTATTTTACTGCTAGGTAACAGGGGGCATAGAGTGAAAGAAACTCTGCCCAATGATTTCTCGCCGGCGCCTGGGATCAAACCCAGGACCGGGATGTTTGGAATATTTTGAAAACTGCAGGGAGGATTTGGGTAAAATGTGATCTATCGCCGCTTTCAGTAATTTGCATATTTTCAGTATAAAAAGTCGTAATTTAAACCGGCGAATACGTGCAGAGAGCCAGAATTTGCCTCCAAAATATGGCTCAAGGGTGGAATTTGGGATGTTTGGGATAATTTGAAAAATGTAAGGGGGGATTGGGCAAAATGTGACCCATCGCTGCTCTCAGTAATTGGCATAATTTTTGTATAAAATGTAGTTTGAAACTGTGAAAACGTGCAGAGAGCCATAATTTGGCTCCTAAATATGGCTCAAGGGTCGAATTAGAACACTCTCTTCATCACTGTCTTAAGCCTCTGCATCCCTCTCCTGATCATCTGCATTACTCTCGTAAGCCTCTGCATCACTTTCTTGAGCCTCTGCATAACTCTCTTGAGCATCTGCATCAATCTCTTCAGCCTCTGCATCCCTCGCTTGAGCCTCTGCAACACTCTCTTCAGCCTGCATCACTCTCTTAAACCTCTGAATCCCTCTCTAGAGGCCTCTGCATCACTCTCTCGAGCCTCTGCATCACTCTCTTGATCCTCTGCATCACTCTCTTGAGTCTTGACTGAGAGGCAATATTTTGACCTTTATCATCCCCTTTTCCTTTATGTGATTTAAACAAAATATCATCGAATTAGGCAATATTTTGCCGTTTTTTCCACTTTTTGGGAATTTTCAGTTTATTGTTATTATTTCATTAAATATACGAGAAAAATTATGCAAACACAATTGATCAGACTATAAGCTTAAATACTTAATTTTCAATCATCTGTTTGTTTCTCGTTAAAATACTTTGTAAAATATTGAAAAGGGGAGAAGTTCTGTTTTTATTGCATATATCGACGTTTCAGCCGGATTAGAACGGTTTTACGTGTACATCTTCCATCGGTAATATAAACCGAAAATCAGGAACATTTTAGTTAATGCTAATGAAAACACATTGATTTTTATCATTTGTATTGGAAGCAACATCTTTATACATCTTTTCTAGGGTCTAAAAAATACGAAACCTCGCTTTATGATTCGAAGTTAAACTTCGAATCCCATATTTGGCATAATAATGACTTTTTCACGTTTTTCATGTAGTTTGATATTACGTAGATATATTCATTTTTACCAATATTTCGATACTATTTCATGTAGTATCACGATACGTGATTTGGCCTTCAAATCTCAAATTTTCGCATAATATTGCATTTTAAGCAAGTTTTCTTGCATTTTGTTTCGTACTAAAAATCATCGAATTCAGCAATATTTTGACGTTTATCATCCCCTTTTCCTTTATGTGATATAAACAAAATATCATCGAATTAGGCAATATTTTGCTGTTTTTCCACGTTTTTGTGAATTTTCAGTTTATTGTTATTAATTCATTAAATATACGATAAAAATGATGCAAACACATAATTGATTAGATAATATCCTTAAATACTTCATTTTCAATCAACTATTTGTTTCTCGTTAAAATCCTGAGTAAGATATTGAAAAGGAGAGAAGTTCGGTTTTTATTGCATATATCGACGTTTCAGCCGGATTAGAGCGGTTTTACGTGTACATCTTCCATCGGTAATATAAACGGAAAATCAGGAACATTTTAGTTAATTCTAATGAAAACACATTGATTTTTACCATTTGTATTTGAAACAACATTGTCATATGTCTTTTCTTGGATCTAAATAATACGAAACCTCGCTCAATGATTTGAAATTTCACAACCCACATGGGTTGTGAAATTTACCTACTATTGTCCATGCTCTTAGAATATTACAGATCAGCTACTTCCTATTCAAGGCTCGTAGTTTTGTTTTGAGAAATATTAGTTGTTCTTAGTAAATTATAATAAGCACTAAAAATTATTATATAGAATAACAGTCCTTCACCAATCAATATTATATACCATAGTTTGTGCTTTACAAATCTTTAAAGGATGTTTTGTAGGAACGCTAACAGAAAACGATGTTACGTTGGAATGTCTATGGGGTAAACTACTGCAAACAGGACGGTATTGTGTCTACTATACCAACTATAGCTAGGATGGGTATTGTGTCTACTATACCAACTATAGCTAGGATGGGTATATTGTCACCTACCGCCTGTTAGGTGGGAAAGGGGTCCAATACCACCCACAGGATGGATATGAGGGTCACATCCACCCACAGGATGAGTATGGGGATCACATCCACCCACAGGAAGGGTATGGGGTCCAATACCACCCATATGATGAGTATTGCGTCCACTACAACCCACAGGATGGGTATGGGGCTCCAACCACCCATAGAATGGGTATGGGGCTCCTACCACAAATAAAATGGGTATAGGGTCCAATAACACCCACTGGATGTGTATGGCGTCCATTGCCGCGCGTCGAGCTCGAAAACCGCAGCATTCATCTCAGAACCATGCCTATTTCACACAGATTCCTTAATAAACGTAAGAGTTTTATATGTCACAAGAAAGATAGAAATATAAGCTTCATTCTAAATACCTTACCATGGGCATATTTAAATTTAAAGCGAAGATACGTGTACTTTTATAATAGCCGAGCTCCGACCCCGGACAGATTGATCGACCGAGCAACTCTCTCAGAACAATATTTATTTCACGCCAATTCGTTAATAAACATATATTTTTATATGTCTCAAGAAAGGCAGACATATAAGCTTCACTTTAAACACTTTACCATGGACATATTTAAAGTTCTAATGAAGATACATGTATTTTAAAAATTACGGAGCTCCCACCCCGTACAGACTGAACGACAGAGCAACTCTCTCTCAAATCAATGTTTATTTCACGTAAATTCGTTAATAAACACAAATGTTTTATATGTCTTAAGCAAGATAAAAATAAGAGCTTCATTTTAAATACATTACAATAGACATATTAATAGCTCAAGTGAAGATACATATGTTTTTATAGTAGCGCTCAGTAGCTTGTCGGGCATGGAGTGCAGACGCCTACGCATTTGCCGATATATTGCATAATTAACAAAGATACGTTAATAAAGCCTAAAATCTTATATGCCTCCAGAAAGACCGAGATATGAACATTATTATGATTTCACCAAATGAAATATATCATGTTCGAGAACAAAGATATATCAATTTTAAATTAAGTTTCGACTCTTGCTCGGGCGAGAGAGAGGGAGCGACTCTCGCCCCATCTATTGGAGATTCTGTCCACTAAAGACCCAAAGCTACTCAAACCCTCCTAGCATTATTTAAGTAATGAAGTAATATGGTATATTTACTATAATGTGGGTGCTGAATGCAGAACATGAGAAAACATATATTTACTCCAAACTAATATAATTTCATTATGAAATAAGTAAATAAGTAGCATCAATGGAAGTCGACGGTCCAAGCGTCAATGTTGTGGAGCGACTTATCCAAGATATATCGTTGTTTGGAAAGTGTTTGTTGGCATATCCAGTTGTCGCACTTCTCTGCACAAATTATCACAAATTTAAATTATAATGTTAACAAGTAGAATACGTATTTTTAATAAAATCTAACATAACTAGCCAGAAAACATTTAACATTTGCCCGAAACGCATTGCGTAATAGTGGCTTTAGGCATTGTATGTACTAGCTCTATCTATATATCAATCCATTAATGTAACATCACTTGTATGTATATACCTTACCTGAATAAACATATTTATTTATTTATTTATTTATTAAAAAAATATATGTTTGGAAGTTAAATCGACTTCATAGGACAATAGTTTTGTTATATATATACTCGTTATTCGTTGACATGCGTTCGCTACTTCAACTACCATGTACTGTACTTATGTAAAATCTCCCATGTCTCTTCGCTCATCTCACCGACCCCTACAGGCTCTTTGATATATTGTTTAATTAATTGAGATTCACAAATAAAGCTTATAATTGTATATGTTATCAAAAGGCAGAGCTTATTTTAGTTCATTTATTATGCACCCCATACCCATCCTAGGAGCGATAGTGGAGTGTTACAGAGGCACATAATGGGCTCAGGGACTGAGCCCCACAATTCATATAGCCAAGCAAGTTATAATCTTGATAAGCTAGTTACAAAAGTCAATGCACATTGTCACATCAACAATGGGCTCGAGTCCGACCACAAGTACAGTTTATAATTTAAGCAACTGACATATATGGAGGGCTAGTGTCACAATTGATATGTTTATCCTACACATAACCCCCTCTCCCCCATCCAATGGGCAGCGGTGGATAGGTTACAATCAAGTCGTTTTTTGCGTTTTATTCAGAGATTAGATCTTATTGGGTGAGGAAAGATATTCATATTTTAAAGAAGGCTTCTTGGCTGATGCTCTCCATTGATGGAAAATATACAACCTTTTGAAAATCAATGTTAGTTTGATCTAGATATTGTAATTAACGAAAGTATTTATGTCATCTGAAAGGTAGAAATATAGGCTACATTTAAAATCCTTTGTCATAAATATAACTGAAGTGAAAACGAAGGTATATGCGTTTTGATAGTTACTTGATGGCTAGCTCTGAGAGTGTGAAGCCCTGCACACCAGCCAATAAATTGTATAATTAGTTTCCATATATTTTAATTAATCTTAAAAATCTATATGTCAGAAGAAAGGAAGATGTAGCCGTTAATGTGACAACATTTAAAAATATATATATCTTAAGTTAAATAAATAATACCACCTTATTGCCGGTGTCCGGACACATGAAAATTACCTAGGTATCAGTA